>NC_134035.1:13876685-13974185 GCF_964204645.1 Tubulanus polymorphus | reverse complement strand
GGAGAGGAGAGAGGAGAGAGGAGAGAGGAGAGAGGAGAGAGGAGAGAGGAGAGGGAGAGAGGAAAGGTGAGAGGAGAGAGGAGAGAGGAGAGAGGGGAATGAAGAGAGAGGAGAGAGGAGAGGAGAGAGGAAAGGTGAGAGGAGAGAGGAGAGAGGGGAAAGAAGAGAGAGGAGAGAGGAGAGGAGAGAGGAGAGGTGAGAGGAGAGATGAGAGAGGGGAGAAGAGAGAGGTGAGAGGAGAGAGGAGAGAGGGGAAAGAAGAGAGAGGAGAGAGGAGAGAGGAGAGAGGAGAGAGGAGAGAGGAGAGAGGAGAGAGGGGAGAAGAGAGGAGAGAGGAGAGAGGAGAGGAGAGGAGAGAGGAGAGAGGAGAGAGGAGAGAGGAGAGAGGAGAGAGGAGAGAGGAGAGAGGAGAGAGAAGAGAGGAGAGAGGAGAGAGGAGAGAGGAGAGAGGAGAGAGGAGAGAGGAGAGAGGAGAGAGGAGAGATTAAATACCCCGAAGACGACACCTCTCTCTCTCCGTCTCATCACAGTTAATTAAAATTCACTTATTTTTACGTAATCGCATTAAAAAACTCAAATCATCGCCAGAGGGCACCACCACCTGAGGGGTGAGGAGGGTAGGTTTATCTACGGAGAGGAGACCTCCACAGACCTCGCAACCTCGCAACCTCTCCCTCCCTCCCTCCCTCTGATTTATTCAATTCGAATTCTATAAATTTTAGATCACAAATGAGATCGTGAAACGAAAAATCACTCCTCCGAGTCGAATAAACAAAATGACGCAACAATGTATTCAAATATGTATATTCTAAATTACCATAGTAACTAACTGGACGGGGAAAGTGAGCGAGCGCTGTGAGTGTATTTTATTATTATAATCGAGAGAAAGTAACGGAATGAATCCCTGACTGTTCGCTGTGATGTTCGGCGATGTTTAACGGATAATTTTACATGAAATAAGAAGCTAATTTCGAAGGCAATTTGTCATTAAAATTGACGCGTGTCTCTTTATTTTCGATATTGACAATTTCGTGTTGTTGACATATTTACCGCAGAAATGACACTTCATTTTGTCTCTTTATTTCTCGCCGGTACTCGAGTTAGATCTGCTTCATTCATGATGAAATGCCTTTCGGCTAGAAATCATTATTTTCCAATCTACCTCCGAACTAGGATTTTGTCTATGAATTATTATTATTTTGAAGAATCCTACCTGCAGGACACGCGTAACGACCGGGTTCGCTATACAAGAGTCGATGTGGTTTGTTTTTTACAAAAACCAATTTCACCTTGATTGAACCGTCGAAGAACCAACGGTAAAATACAGACCATCCTCCTGGGATTTAATTCAAAACTAAAACTTTCCCTCGTCCAAAAATTCGATCGCTTCGCAATTCATTTCGGAAGAAAGGGCGTCGATCTTCTTAATGAAAAAAAATTGAAAGTTAAATGGGGTTCAATCAATAAAGTGCATTTTTTTCATGACTATCCGATTATTGTCATCGATGTATGATAGCACTGAAGAAGTTGTTGTTTAGTATCAACCAGAAAGTGGGTTTAATTATCTTAAAATTTCCACCTTTTAGTTTAATTTCAAACGTTAATCGTTTTCGTCATTTAGTGAAAAACCGTTAACAAAAACTAATCATTTTAATCGCACATCTTTTGATGTTACTTTAATGAATTACCGATACTGAGTAAATTACCTTTTTGGTAATAAACATTAAGAAGTTTATAATCAACTTTTTAATAAACGTTTGATGAATTTCATTTCATAATGAGGCGGATATCAATTAACACGTCCAGGGCCTCGTGTAGTTAGAATATCGGTTAGAATTTCACTGCACGGAATTCGCAATATGAATTTCTATCAATAGTCAAAAACCGATTCGTTGGAACTGAGTCCAACCCAACCAACCATTAATCGGTACCGTATAGGTCCTGGGCTGTGGAACTGGATCCAGAACTGTGGAACTGGATCCAGAACTGTGGAACTGAGTACAGAACTGTAAAACTGAGTTCAGAACTGTTGAACTGAGTCCAGAACTGTGGAACTGGATCCAGAACTGTGAAATTGAGTCCAGAACTGTGGAATTGAGTCCAGAACTGTGGAATTGAGTCCAGAACTGTGGAACTGGGTCCAGAACTGTGGAACTGGGTCCAGAACTGTGGAACTGGATCCTGAACATTGAGAACTGGATCCTGAACATTGAGAACTGGATCCTGGAATATGGAACTGGATCTATAGAAGTGTTTAAGCACCCAATACGTGCTACTCTAGGCTGCGGGGATTGTGGTGTAGATTCTGTTGTTATGGGCTGGCTAGAGATAGGATGTAATTTATTAGTACTATAAACTATCTAGTTATCTGTAGCTGTGCGGTGTTTGAGGTGAGCTACGATTCACTAAAGCTCTAGTCCTATAGTTTATCGTCGATCTCTCTCTGTCTACTACCAGCTAAATGGACTGGTTGCGTGTCATAATAACATCTTTGTCTACCGGTAACCAGTCTAACGCATCGTCGCCTATATATTCATTACCTTTTAGAGTAAAATCCTGTTTCGATTTGATTATTTTTCAAATTGAAGTCAAATATCTCGGGCGATATTTCAATTGATTATATTAATTTGTAAATTTTATAGCCCTGTATAATATGTATGTGTAAACTGGTATATAAGATATATACATAATAATTATCATTGATGATGATTATCATGATTATTTTTATCACAATTATCATCAACAAAAACACACTTATTACACCATAGTTCTACTCATTACAACACAGTTCCACTCATTACACCACAGTTCCACTCATTACACCATAGTTCTACTCATTACAACACAGTTCCACTCATTACACCACAGTTCCACTCATTACACCACAGTTCCACTCATTACACCACAGTTCCACTCATTACACCACAGTTCCACTCATTACACCACAGTTCCACTCATTACACCACAGTTCCACTCATTACACCATAGTTCCACTCATTACACCACAGTTCCACTCATTACACCACAGTTCCACTCATTACACCATAGTTCCACTCATTACACCACAGTTCCACTCATTACACCACAGTTCCACTCATTACACCACAGTTCCACTCATTACACCATAGTTCCACTCATTACACCACAGTTCCACTCATTACACCACAGTTCCACTCATTACACCATAGTTCCACTCATTACACCACAGTTCCACTCATTACACCATAGTTCCACTCATTACACCACAGTTCCACTCATTACACCACAGTTCCACTCATTACACCATAGTTCCACTCATTACACCACAGTTCCACTCATTACACCATAGTTCCACTCATTACACCATAGTTCCACTTATTACACCACAGTTCCACTCATTACACCATAGTTTCAGATGTGGTTGATAAATACAAACAATGTTCAGTTCCTCTATTTCCACTCGTTCTGCCCACTTTAAATTGGTCAATTCCACAGTTCCACAGTGTTCCACTCAGTTGTTAGTTTTCAAATGGAATTTCACTGTGTTTTAAATGTTCTCAAGAAGAATACGTCGGCAGGAATGTTCGGATTGAGTGACGTGTGTCGCGATCGTGTGTCTGTGTTTGTGTCGCGTGCCGGATTCAGTCGTCGTAGATGTAAATACAATATCGCTGTACAAATATCAGCAATCTTTTCATTAATAAATCAGCAATTTGTGAGATTCTCCAACAATATCTCAAATAATATCTCAAATATCAAATAAAACTGCTTTCTCTTTCTCCGAGTGCGCGTGCGCGCGCAGTTCAGGTAAAAACCGTGCATACAGAACGACATGAAATTCTGGGACGTCAGGCGTCAGCATCACTGACATAGCAACAATTAACACTGGTTAAAATAAAACTGGTTAAAGTCAACCAGGATCAAGTGTTTCGAATTACTGGTTTAACTGCTATTATTGGTGACTTCACATGTTTTACAATGAGGACAACAATTTAAAAACTTAACCGTTTTAAGCTTAAACGGTTTCCATAACATTGAACCCAATCTACTACATTGACAATTGGAACGTAAATAATAAAACTGACATAGCGAATTGTAAAGGTTGAAAGTGGACCCCTGTGAGTGGACCCCCTGTTAGTGAACCCCTGTGAGTGGACCCCTGTGAGTGGACCCCCTGTGAGAGGACCCCTTATACCAGGGACTGCAGTTGTTCATAAGTCGTCTAAAGATAATCGGCAGATATATACCATAGTTACAATTAACTTTTAAATGTTACTTTGTCAACTAGTGTAACTTTAAACAACATTTCAGTAACTGCAGCGCCCCCCGGTCTTTTTGAAACAAGCCCTAGCATCGAAAACCTGCCGAAAACGTCAAATCCTCCTCATTAATTTACAATAGATTTACAACTAAATTTCCAAATATGGAAGCACCGTGTAACTACCCCGATCAACTTTTCAGCGACCGCAGCCTCTGAATTTTGCTAACAGTGAAATAGAAACAATTTAACAACTTACCAAGTTCATTTTCTCCTTTTTTAGAAACAATCTCCAAATGTTAGTTATAAATGCGCGTTTTTGTGATGATAGTGTCGGCGATGGCTGCTGTTGGGTGAAGATGAAATATTTGTTGTATAAGTTGCGGTTTGTCGCTCGGAGTATCTGAGATCGTCTGCCTCCTCTAACTGCGCTACCGTTATAACCACGTGATTCAAATTACATCTAATAACAACCAATCAGCTTCGTGTTATCAACACATCGAAACCAAACAGCAGCAGCAGCAGCAGTAGCTGCGAAACGTGTGCAAATATATATCGCTAGTATCTAGTGTATCATTCTGTAACCCCCCTCCCCTCATACACTTTAACCCCCCTCCCCTCCCCTCAATTTTCAATATGTAAATTTTTTAATTTGTTCCTTTTAAATTTTCATTCACGAATGGTGCTTGGACTCGAGCATTAAATAACTTGAAATTCAGGGCTTAAATATCAAATACTGTTTTATCTTTGCGGAATAGATGCAACATGTAGAGGGGTGGGCTGGTTGGTGGGCTGGGAGGCAGCTGGTGGGCCGGGAGGCAGCTGGTGGGCTGGCAGGCAGCTGGTGGGTGCGGTGGGCTGGCGGGTGGGCTGGCTGGTGGGCTGGCTGGCTGGTTGTAGTGAGCTGGTTGGTGGGCTGGCTGATTGTAGTGGACTAGTTGTTGGGCTGGCCGAGTGGGTGTAGTGGGCTGGCTGACTGGGTGTAGTGGGCAGGTTTTTGGGCTGGCTGGGTGTAGTGGGCAGGTTGGTGGGCTGGCTGGGTAGGTGTAGTGGGCAGGTTGGTGGGCTGGCGGGTGGGGCAGTTATTCTAGGAATCTCTATAAGGAGAATAGTTAGTTTTTATACGAAGATTAGAGGAATCGCTTGCGGGCACCGCCGGAGACAATTAACTTTGTCATCAGGTTTAATTAGAAAACAACGCAGTGTTTACCGTTTCACGTCGGTGCACGTTTAACGCTAGCTTTAACGCAAACGCTGCGACAAATGACGTCATTTTCCGCTGCGTTAATTCTATTCCAGCAGCGTCCAGTCCGTTCACGTCAATCCCCGCTCCGCTGCGGACGAACCTCGCTTACCGGGGGCTCGCTTCAGTTCACACCATATAAAAATGTGTGAGAACAGGAAAGTAGTGTTTACACGGCGCTAACTTACACCAGAACTAAAGTTAATAATGAGGATAATAATAATCTTTATTTACATCGAAATTATAACATAATAAAACACTCAGTTTTATAGATACATAATTAAATAGATATATGTAAACATGTTACAGAAGTTATTATATCAATCGAAGGTGCCCGAGGGTCACCTCAACACACTGTTACAATCACACAATCATATACACATTGTTACAACCACACAATCACATACACAATCACATTCATCCAGTGGAAAAATCAGTTATGTAATAAATGGCGAATCATTAACACTTAATCATATAGCAAGAGATTATGTTATTTTTGAATTTATAATCAAGTTCACTCGTTGATTTAGAAGTTTGTAAGTTGTTGGGGACGTTATATTCGAATATGGAATATTAAACCTAACTTAGAACAGTTAAGACCAGTTTAAGTGTCGCGTGCGATTGCGGGTCTGTGAATATCCATATTGAAATAAGATTCGTTTTATTTACATATCATCTTCATTTACCGGTTTATCGATTTTATAATATTAGTACAATAGGGATTAGAAAGTGAACGTTTCCATCGTATCGTCTGTCGTATATACATAATACATTGACATTTCACGCTATTCAAATAGGTTAAAAAGAAACATGTATTTAATTTTTCCAAATCTCGCTCAGTCTCTGATTTTTCTAAATGATGCCTAGGTCTGAACGCGTGGTGCGGTATTCTTCGGAATCTTGGAATGTTAATATGAAATTTCGAACAAGATTTTAGTACCCGATCTTCAAGTGGTTTAATTTCAACAGTGAGTTTTAGATTTCCACATGTCACATACAGACTTTCTTTACTCTACGATGAAAAGCTACATAAAACAACTTGGATTTTTTGTTGATAATGATTTATTTGATATTTACATTTGCATACAATCGATATCTAAGCGAATCACCAGAATGGGCGAACCTGTCATTCAAAATCTATGGGTGGAGTTTAATGTATATATAATGATTGTGGGGTCTTCGTCCGAATAGATCGTTCTTAATGTGACGCCGACCACGAATATCAGCACAGAAATAAGAACCAGCGAAAATTTCTGCGCAACAATCCGGCTCCAGTTTCTGTCGTTACACGCGGACGACGATCCGCCAGATGGCGCAACTGAAAAAACGAGTCAATCCAAAGGTAAAATCAGGACTGGCTGGATGAAACGGAATCCAGTTTTAGCACTTACTGATCTTATATTGAAATACAGGAGTCGTTTCTTCAGATTCTAGGTGCAAATTTCCAAGTCTCATCTGCGCCTAGAGGAATATACAATATTAAATACAGTTACTTATCCGGTCACGAACCAGCCTGGACCCGGTTCCACTATCTTGGGCCCATTGTCTCAGACCTGGACCCAGTTCCACTATCTTGGGCCCATTGTCACAGTCCTGGACCCAGTTCCACAGTCCTGGACCCAGTTCCACAGTCCTAGACACAGTTTCAAAAGACTGGGTCCGTCGAGGTTAACTCACTCAACGTTGAGTCAACTGGGTCCAAAGTCCAAACCGACTCGAGTGAGAGTTATCATTGAAAATGAACTCATGACAGTAGAACTGGATTCAACGCCCCCTAGCGCTGTGTATCAGTACCTGATGAGCCTGTTGTGTCCAATCTGTTCTATTCACTATTGTAAACAATGTTAAACTATTGAAAAAAGCCCCGCAGTTTAAACCAAGTAGAAATCCTGCAAAACAAACAATTTAATATGTGTTAAACATAAATTGGTTTCTATATCACCCAGTGAGTGACGTCACTACTGACCTGAAGTTCGCAGATTGGTCAGTAACATACAGGGAATCCCGATCGGTAGACCGATGACGTAATAGCCTATAAATAGAACGAGGGTTCCCACGTGTTGACGTCCACAACCGCGTAGAATACTGTTACACACATTCTGAATGAACGTTATAGAGATAAACAAATATAGCCGCAAAGCAGCGAAAACAGGGTTTGCGGCACATTGGTCGCTGTTTATACACCACGTATCCACAGTATAAAACAGATAAATAAATATAGCCGCAAAGCAGCAAAATGGGTTTTTATGTGTACTGTACATATTTCCAAGTGAAAAATAAATAAATGAAAAAGATTTAATGTTTGATTTGAAACTTAATAGAAATGAATAAAGTAACAGCAGAATTTGAATCTAATTTTAACCTTGCATTCAGTACAATAGAAGCATCCTCCCTCTGCAGGGACTCGAACCTGATGGCATCGCTACACTCAGCCACGGCACGAACCCCTGCATCAGTAGACCGGGTGCGCAGGTACATGCGCAGCTTTCCGAACGAAAACTGGCGGCACCAATCAGATTGCTCGTTGTATAATCGTTGAGGCAAATTTCAAGGAAGAACTATAAATGGGAAAACCCGGGCTAAAATAAAACGGGATTTCTGATTGGCTAAAAATCACATCATCTGAACTGCGCATGTATCTGCGCACACGGTCGATTATGGCAGGGTTTCGTGCCGTGGCAATCTCGATGCCATCAGGTTCGAATCCCTGCCGGGGGAGGATGAATAGAAGAGACTCACAGCGTTCGCCTGTAGAAGCTGTAAAACAGCTAACTGTGGAATCAGATTCCTCGATAATTCCAAAACAGATCTGAAAATATATCAAACTTGTCTCATTTGGCATGATATATCAATATCAATATCTCACAAATCTGTGTGTTGATACCTACTGGTTATCTGAATAGATTTCCGGGATGAATTCACGGAATGCCAGAATCAGCGCAGAAATAGCGATAGACGTAGTCCCTGAAAATATCAAACCGATCAAACTATCAAATTCAATAAGATTATTGATTTGAGATATCGATATCAACAACTTAGAACTTACATAAAACGGCGAGTGTGATTTTGGTTTGTCTCAATGCTGCAGTAGGTTGATCGTTACCTAGTTTCTGACCAACTCGAATACTACACGATACTCCTATACCTGTCGATACCTATATATATATATATATATATATATATATATATACACAACCTCGCTTAGCTACACGGGGTCCCGTTTCACAAAACGATGGTCGAATAAAGATCAATGAATTAGCGGAGAAACTAATTTGGGGGCTTGATTAGAGTACCACCGCGAGTTGAGAATAAAACCTACCATGTAACACAAAGAACTGGTCTGTTGCATAATGGTTTGAGCAGCAAGGTCAACTTCACTTAGAATTCCTTACAAAAAAAAAATTCAAAATTTTCTCAAAATACAGATTAATTTCACTTAAATTCCTAAAATAGAGGATATTGTATAAACCGTGATTTATTACCTGCTAATATCAATCCAATTTCCAAACAGAAAAACTCTAGGAATATCGTGATGACGCTTGGCAACGAGAATCTCAAAAACTCACACCAATCTATCAGACAATCACGTGACCAGCCTGTATCGAGATATACTAGAACCAATCAGAATAACAATGGCTAGAACAGTGTGACCGGCCACTAGGTGGCGCCTGTAGTTACCTGTCCAAGATGAGCGAATTTTACCGTTACAAATCATGTAACACGTGACACTTATCAACATAATCACGTGACTGGCGACCATCGATAGAGCTGAACCGCTGAAATTACAAAAAACATGTAATCTATGAGATATATATCTGTATAAATATGAATATTAAGATATAATCAGCTGATTGACTGACCTGGTACCGAGATGTAGTAGTTTTAGCGCGACGTAATGACAGACGATATTAAACAAGTTTCCGAATAAACTGATTATAACTAACGGTAACAATACATTCTATAAATATACAATATCAGATTTAGGATTGTAGATATAAGATATACGATTCAAGTCGAATGTTTGCTGTTTAATTGTTTACCTGATTCTGTAAATATTTCCCTAAAACTTGAAATATAAAATTTGCCTACAATAAACAGATATAAACTGATTCAAATACAAACACGGTTTGTTCGCTCATGTTTCAGCTGTTTGTTTCTTGAAGAAGAATTTTGGGTGAATTTTATGCTTGGGTCCAGTTGCTTACAAGTTAGTCTAGAACAAATAGTGATATCGATGGAAATGGAATATGATGGATTCATCATTCGTTTTTATGATTTTGTACTTACCAAAATCCCCGGGGCAAACATCAGAACATATTGACCAGCCGCACTGTTAAAAAAAACAACATCAAAGCCATCAATAACACGTAAATATATTTCAAGTAAATGTCCACGGATCTAGTCCACGTGATTGTCACAATTTGGAGTATTTCATTTTTTTAATTCATAGACTAAAATATTGTCTGCGAAAAATCTGAGGGTATTTTCTGTAACTCAAAGGCGCAATAATTCTGTCTATAAATTCTAGAAATGGTATTTTTCCTGTCTAAAAGGAACAACCAGAATGATTCCTTATCAAAAAGCACGAGGCGGATCCAGAAATCTAACGAAATTATTATAATTTGGGTTAGACCCCTGGACCCGTCCTGAACTCGCCCTGGCAATGTATGCAATCTCTACCTGGCGATTTCTGTATCTTGACCGAATAACTGTAAAATATTGGAGATGTTTAGATGAATCGCCCATACAGGGAAACACGTGATCAATATGATGAGTAAAGCTCTTTGTAATAACGAGTCGAGTTTAACTGGTTTATCGTTACCGTAAGCCTACAAAATATACACAACACACTGAATAACGTTATAATATATAGAATTTATAATGAATCGGGTTCCGAGTACTGGAGACTTTACCTGCGAAAAGAGCGTCTCACAGCCGGTAGTCAGTCCGGCCGCTATTCCTAATCCGCATACATTTAATACCATACAAGCGAGTGATACTGATCCTAAATCGATCACTCCTAAATGTCCGCAGAATGCGATACTTATAGGTATCAATCCGTACATCATTACACTATACATCACCTACAAAACAATACATAATTTATGTTAATTTATTATAATTTGAATACGTTATTATTCTATTTAGGATTCACCTGCTAAGTGCCCGTGAGGCTGGAATACACACCACTGGACTGTAGTAGAAATTCCGTTATCGCTGCTTTGCGGCTATATTTATTATGATTTGAAGGCGGTTAAGACGAGTCTTAGTCATTTTAATCGTAATCGTTTAGAGTTTAGTGAATACATCATTTTTTAAACTTTCATAAAAATAGCAAGTTTTGTGCGTGTTTTGAAGAAAATCGATTTGCACCCCCCCCCCCCTGACGGAGGGGGGGAGGGACGCATACATACTCACCAGTAAAACTGTCGATCGTAAAAACGGTTTTATTTCCAGTTTAAACCAATCAGGAATCAGTCGCTGTTTGTCACGTGTCACGGTTTTCACTTTGATTCGATGTTTTTTAGCTGTGTTACTGCAATCATTGCCTAGCAACATAGAACAATCAATAAGACCAATCTAACAAAATCTAACATAAGACTTGATCGTTTCTGCTCATTTAGATATGTGAATTTAGTTTCATTGTGAACTGGTCGACCGAAGGGTTACACTTACTGCTAGTTGTCATCAGCAAACTGCTCGTTTCTTCAAGTACAGTTTTCTGTTTTAGTGGCCGAAAAATGGAAAAATGAAAATAGATCGTTAAAACTAAAACAGGACTCAGTAACACAGTTCAAAACCTCGATCCACAGATCTCTAGATTAGGTGGATCTAGTTTCACAGTTCTGGGCCCAGTAGCTAGGCTACCACAGTTCAGTGTGACATTTCAACTCCAGAATTAAAACATTGGAAATGATCTGATTTTTAAGGTTCAAACGAGAACTCGTGGAACCTCGTGGAACCTCGTGGAATCTCGTGGAACCTCGTGGAACCTCGTGGAACCTCGTGGAATCTCATGGAACCTCGTGGAACCTCATGGGACCTCGTGGAACCTCGTGGAACCTCGTGGAACCTCGTGGAATCTCATGGAACTTCATGGATCTTCAGGGTCCTGTATAACAAGTATTGAACATTCAAGAATTAGTAACTTTTAGTTTAAGTGATGATTTTTACCTCAGAATTATGAAAGCCGAATTCTATCGATGATAAGAATCCATCCATCGTGACGAGGAGACTGTAAGGTATATGAGACTGAACGGCGCGCTGACCCAGGGGTAACCCACCCGAGAGCTATCAATATCATACACAAACATATCATATTTACATTTAAACATGAATGTATTATCATCACACTCAGTGATCCTGTGTGTGCTCTGTACATATTTACATCTCTAGTTTATCTCCGAGCGGAATTTCCCACTTTATATAAAACAAGTTATTTATCTGTGAATGATGCTCATTGCTTCTTTATGTTCGCGTTTTACAAATAACGTGACAACTTTGATAAATAACAAAATCATAGCGGAAGCTATAAGTGAGTCACAATACCTGACTGGCCAACAGTCACCACGCCTGATTGGTCACCAGTCACCACACCTGACTGGTCACTACGGGTCACCACACTGACCGGACAAACTTTTAAACTCATTCAATCACTACTGGTCTATGGTCTAGTGGGGAGTATGCTGGGCTGGCATGCTGCTGGTCCGGGGTTCGAGTCCTGCTAGGGTTTGGGTTTATTGTCGACCTATGGTTAGGGTTACGATTATCCTTGGGTTAGGGTTACTGTGGAGCTAGGGTTACGGTTTAGTATTGTGATTATTTTTGGGCCGATAAGGTGTTGCTGCTGAGGATATTTCATCCGATTTTTTTGCAGCTGACTGGTCAATCCACTGAACTGACCCGTCATAAACCTTGGAGTTATCATTCAAACAATCGAATGACCATTCTCTATTCTGCGGCGCTATCTCGTGAAGACAATGTTAATATCGTGCGAAGCAAGTGACCGACAGCAAAAAAGGCTGGAGGAAATCAAACCCTGGCAAGCGAGGATTCTGGAAGGGCTGCTACTGGTAATTATCCTTCTTGGATATCTGCCATATTTACAAATTAACTTCATCCATGATCCATATAGGCAACAGTGTGTGGAAAAACTCTGGCTTCAGGTAAAAGGCAGTAGATCAATTATCACGGCTCTTAAGTGCCCCTCCGGCTCTTATCATGGTTTAGTCCATTCCTGGCAAGTGACCGGCAGCTGGAACGGCTGGAGGCAATCAAACCCCTGTTCCCCACACTACGACAAACCAAGTTTCAGAGAAAAATCGAATGAAGACTTCCAGGACCGATTCAAAAAGTATCATATTTAACTCCACCTGGGCGTAATGCGCCCACGCTGGACTTTTCAGACCCGGGGCCGGTTGTTCCTTTTTTTAGAAAAAATATTTTCAAAGGCACTGAATTCACGAGTCACTTTTGGTCAGTATTTGATCAAAATGATAAAAAGCAGCGGCGGATCCAGGATTCCATGGGGTGGGGGGTGCACAAATCCAAGTAGGGGGTCTAGGGTAAAAGTTTTTAAATTAGATGCGTGGAGACGCGTTCTGCGCACGATTAGAGTATGAAACGACATGATGATGTAAGACTGCCGTAAAATAGTGTTCTGGTCATTGTGAACAACGACATCAGTTTACGCATTTTCAGGGATTTTTCACAAGCTTGTCTTCGTTCTCACGAAAAAAAAAATCAGCGAGGACTTAAGGGGGGGTGCACGTGCCCCCTGTGCACCCCCTGGATCCGCCGCTGAAAAGCCAAAGCACGTGACAATCAACTGAATTCTGGGAGAAACGTGTCTGACAAGTGTAATTCATTTGCTGAGATCCGAGGAAAGTGCGTCACACCTGACGATGATCGAAACGTTGTGTTCTTATATTTTAGATTTGTTTCAATTAATAAATTCTCGATTTTAGATTTCTTTTAATTTGTAAATAGTGGGTTTTTATCTTATCATGAACAATAAAATTTAATTTGCTCTGATTGCTTCCTATGGCATGCGAATGTGCCGCATTACCGTACGGTAGTACATTCCGCTAAGCAAAGAGTTCGATCAGAAATGGGTTAAAATTTGACTTCATAAGCAAGTTCTCCTCCAATAAAGATTGGTCGTTGTCAAAATCATCTATTCAAAGCAAACAAATATTGTGTAATGAATGAAATTTAACTTGAAAATTATCTATATTACTCGCATGCCACAGTAAAATGGCGAGGCTGGGTTAGATCTCAACCGTATAGTGCTGCCCCTATGAATTACGTTAGCGGAATTTCTGTGAACTAAAATAGTTGTGTATTTTCAGCGCCGGAATTTAAATTTCCTTATTATTCCTTAACGTACAATTAGGACCACTGTAAGCGCCTAATTCTAATGAACCATAATGCTTACAGATCCGTAATGAATTCTTAGTAATATTTCCATATCTTAGGTAACATAATCGTTTAGCAAAAACTTTTGTTTCCAACTAATTAGTTATTAAAAACAGAATGAATTCATAGACATTTTCCAAATGATAATTTTTTCATCAAAAAAACATAGTCATAGCTAATTCCACTTTGTTCCTTCGGCGAGAAATCATCAATGAAGAATACAAACACCCGTGGCGCCCTCTCTCGGAGTAAAATAACACTAGAAACTTATTGTTTATTTTTTAATACATTCAGTTTATATTTTTATTGCACAATTAAAACAAACACAAAGAAATTTCTACGCGTGAAGAACAATAAAAATATATCGTAATCAGACGATTAAAAAAATCGGAAAAAATATCAAAGAATTTCGGAGATAAGATGTTTTTATCAATGTTTCAGAAATCGAGATGGAATGGGTGTAAATACGAGAAACGAAATGCTTGAGATTTTACGAGATAAAAGCAGAGAACATTATTACAAATATAGCAATAAATCACACCTCCATCGACATCGTGTATAGTATTATCATAAATAAAGTATAAAAATATGTTTAAATATAAAATACATTGTATATAAAGTAGTTAATGCGCGATGGATAGAAGTAGCTACGTTGTAACTATAGTTACATATACAATGTAAATTGTAAAGAATGTTTATATTCAGTAAATGCCGTTTGTTGTTGTTTTTTCCGTCACCCTGAGAATAATTAATCAGCTAAAAATAGTGTATATAACAATCTGACTAACGTAAAATATGTGACCGCAATAAATTCTCCAACTGGAGATTGACTTACTACTAGCGACACCTAGTGGATCGTCACTTGCCACATGTGGAAGGATCCACAGTGTAGTAGAGTTGCCTGTGAAATAACTACACAATAGTTAAATAATTAACTAATTCTAAACACGTATTATTAGTTATACACTGCTATTAACTATTTTAAGCTATTACAGGTTTTGATTAATGAATTTTCAGATTAATTTGAGCAACGAAGAATTTACATAAATTCACTGCAGCACATACAGTGGCATGTGAGGTTTACACTACAGACAGTAAACTGAGCACGTACAGTGGCATGTGAGGTTTACACTACATACAGTAAACTGCGTTCTATGAATATTTGTCCAACTAAGATGTGAAATATTTCATATTTATGGTCAGAAAAAGTTGAACAGTAGTCTATCTCACTGTATGTGTGTGCTATATGAGATCAGAGAGAATTTACACAATATTCATGAGTTTACAACTCATAATCATGAGTTTATAACTCACATTCATGAGTTTATAACTCATATTCATGAGTTTATAACTCACATTCATGAGTTCACAACTCGTCAAACAGAATTGAAACAACAAACAATACTTAACAATCATTAATTTCACCATCGCAAAAAATGTCACAATTTCAGAGATTTTAATCCCCTTAATTTCAAAAGTCTCTTCCGGAGGTGTAAGCACTAAATGCTTGACCTGTTTCCTGGAATTAATCGACCTGTTCCTAGAACTGATCGACCTGTTTCCAAAAATTAATCGACCTGTTTTCTGGTATTAATCGACCTGTTTCCTGGAGATGATTGCCCTGTTTGACCAGCTCCTCCTCGACCACCTTACCTCCTACGATTCCTTCGTTTGCGTTTATAATGGAAATACAAAATGAGCGAGATGGAAACACCCACTAACTGAAATATAAAATAAACACCAACCCTGGCAAGTGATCGTCATAGCGATAACAGAGCGCTGGGGAATCAATTATTGAACAATAATCGGGAAACTCAATGCAATAGTTTCATTCTGTATAAACACTAGACCCGGAGGACGAGAGTAGAGAATTCTTACCTGCACCGATAAAAAGGTGACACTCAATAATCCAATAATATAGAGATGTTTAGAAACCCAGTAGACAATCTCATCCAAACAAGGCTGAAATCAAACATAGATTTATTGAAACATGTTTTGTAAGAGCCGTGAATGTGAAATTCGAGTGATTTTATACCTTTTTATACCAATCTCTGCTGTCTCCATTGCGACCGCATCCTTTGTTTAAATGATCGTATGTACAACATGAATCAGGTACGAATTTCTTACCGGGCCATGCGTTTATATTATACCAGTCTTTATATGACTTCACACCACAACATTTCAACTGTAATACAATAATTAAACCATTTCAACTGTAATACATTAATGAAACCATTTCAACTGTAATACAATAATTAAACCATTTCAACTGTAATACATTAATTAAACCATTTCAACTGTAATACATTAATTAAACCATTTCAACTGTAATACATTAATTAAACCATTTCAACTGTAATACAATAATTAAACCATTTCAACTGTAATACATTAATTAAACCATTTCAACTGTAATACAATAATTAAACCATTTCAACTGTAATACAATAATTAAACCATTTCAACTGTAATACAATAATTAAACCATTTCAACTGTAATACATTAATTAAACCATTTCAACTGTAATACAATAATTAAACCATTTCAACTGTAATACAATAATTAAACCATTTCAACTGTAATACATTAATTAATTAAACCATTTCAACCAGAGATCAAACAACCGACCGATCGACTGTTGAGAGTATAAACAAAAGATTGCGTATAGGGTAGTAGAGAGATAGATGGCGTGCATGAATTACCGATGTTTGAATATCAGTCCACATTCCTCGTAATCCATTGTAATCATTGTGTCGATCTGCCGGGTAGATTGTGTGTATGCTGTACTTTAGTTCTTTACTCACTAAATTCTCAATCTGAAAAATCAGTAATCAGTCAGTAATTAGTAATCAGTTATCAGTAAACAGTCAGTTATTAGTAATCAGTTATCAGTAAACAGTCAGTAATTAGTAATCAGAAATCAACTTGATTTGAAAGATTTACAGTTAATTGTCAACATTGATGATAAAACATCGTGTGAAATGTAGTTTAACTGACCTGATATCTGTAAACAAAGCCCAAAACTCCAGAAATTACTTCCAATATGATACAAATAGAAACGATCAGAAAATACTGAAATACAAAACAAATATATTCAATCATATCAGTTCTAAATATATTCAAACTATTAGTGAATTTCGGAGAGAGGGAGATGAGGCTTGAGAGGAGGTCCTTAACATCAGATTGGAGATGGTGTTCAGGTGTCGCAGGTCAGGTCAGAGGAGAGAGGTTAGATGTCAGGGAGTCAGAGGTGTGGGAGGTCAGAGTGTAAGAGGTGTGGGAGGTCAGAGAGTAAGAGCTGCAGGAGATACGAGGTGAGGGAGTAAGAGGTATGGCAAGTCAGAGGTCAGGGAGTAAGAGGTGTGGGAGGTCAGAGAGTAAGAGGTGAGGGAGGTCAGAGAGTAAGAGGTTAGGGAGTAAGAGGTATGGCAGGTCAGAGGTCAGGGAGTAAGAGGTGTGGGAGGTCAAGGAGTAAGAGGTGAGGGAGGTCAGAGAGTAAGAGGTTAGGGAGTAAGAGGTATGGCAGGTCAGAGGTCAGGGAGTAAGAGGTATGGCAGGTCAGAGGTTAGAGGTCAGGGAGTAAGAGGTGTGGGAGGTCAGAGAGTAAGAGGTGTGGGAGGTCAGATGTCAGAGGTGCAGGAGATTAGAGGTTAGGAAGTAAGAGGTATGGCAGGTCAGAGGTCAGGGAGTAAGAGGTATGGCAGGTCAGAGGTCAGGGAGTAAGAGGTATGGCAGGTCAGAGGTCAGGGAGTAAGAGGTATGGCAGGTCAGAGGTCAGGGAGTAAGAGGTATGGCAGGTCAGAGGTCAGGGAGTAAGAGGTATGGCAGGTCAGAGGTCAGGGAGTAAGAGGTATGGCAGGTCAGAGGTCAGGGAGTAAGAGGTATGGCAGGTCAGAGGTCAGGGAGTAAGAGGTATGGCAGGTCAGAGGTTAGAGGTCAGGGAGTAAGGCGTGGGAGGTTAGAGGTCAGGGAGTAAGGTGTGGGAGGTCAGGGAGTAAGAGGTGAGGGAGGTCAGAGAGTAAGAGGTGAGGGAGTAAGAGGTAAGGGAGTAAGAGGTTAGGGAGTAAGAGGTGAGGAGGTTAGGGAGTAAGAGGTAAGGGAGGTTAGGGAGTAAGAGGTAAATATAGAGGTTTCACTTACTGTCATCATCATACATTTACTGTCTGCTAAAACTCCACAACAAGCGACGAATCCAATAATTAAACTGAATAGACCAGCAGTGAGAATGATAGTGGAGGCGCTGAGATAGTTAAACCCGGGCGCTAGGGCGCTCATATACGGGCCTTTATTGACGTGTAGATATATACCCATAGTTACTAAACCACAGCCCATCAGCTACAATCATAAAAACAACATCATCATACTGTAACTGCTGCTGCTGCAGGGAACTGAAAGGTAAACTAACAACACTGACTGATACTGATACTTACCCAGAATATAACATTGAATGTTATAAAACAAGCGATAGCGCATCTAAATGTTGAACACTTCATCTTTTCAACCAGCAGCAGCAGCAGCAGTGAATGAAATAGAGGAATCTTTGATGATGAGTCAACGTTTGAATCTTATTCTTCTTGAGTCAGCAGAGTCAGCAGGAGACTGGAGAGAGAGAGGAACAAACAAATCTTCTGCGAGGGATGAAAATGAATCTGTAATAAATAGTAATAAATCAGTATTTTACAATAAACTATTTTACTATAACTGGTGTGAACTACTGCAGGTATCTAGTGCTGTGTATTTCGCTGCTGTTACACTTTTCTATTCGCCTCAAAACTCACATTTCGTATCAAAATTCTCATTATTTTGAAGTGAACCGAGAATAAGACGCCATTTTGGATCCACAGTCGTGCTAAGTATAGCCGAGAAACGTCGTCACGGTTTAATGCGGATGCCGCTAGGCGGCAGCACGAGCCGGTCAAATTGAATTGAATTGGTGTTCATTGAAGAAGATGCCCCGGAACGCGATACACGGAATAAAACGTTAATAAATCAACTGATGTTGTAAAAACTACTCGAGGAGACAATTCAAAACCAATAATGGCCCAATATTTATCCAGAACAACTCGATTTTTATGTCGAAAATCACTACAGAAAACTTACAAGACATTTCCAGTCGGAGGGGGGTCGCTGCCCTGGGGCGCGCCCGGTCTGTGCCCTAACAGCAGTCGGGCGCTGCTCTGCAGTAGACATTTCGGTGGAGGATTTTTCAGTAAATTCTGGAAGTCGTCGTCTGAACCCGTCGCGGTTGAACGGAGTGTAAAGATAGAGATCGGACAGGCACCGGAGTGCCGTGATTGGCCGATTCAATACGCATTAGTCGATACATGTGATTCATTGTGGCTGGAGAAATTAGACGGAATGAAATTCAGCGTCGGTTACATCGATACTAAACCCCTGGGTACCGTTCACTACGGGCCGACTGTTCTATTGTTACACGGAACTCCCGGTTCCCATAGAGATTTCCTACCTCTGATATCTCCGCTCGTCGACCGAGGAGTTCGAGTTATTGCCGTCAACTTTCCAGGTCAGGTTTGCTCCACTGTATTTGGTGTTGCTAGGATACTATTGTCATCATTGTTGGTGTCATATTAGGTTTAACTCGGCGGCCAGGGTTTGTGTTGGCGTGTGTCAAACCCTGGCAAGCAAGGATGGGTAAATCAATGATTAGAGTTGTATTATGATTGTAGGGTTTGGTGTAACTAGGTCAGCGTTACCGAGCTCCGATGATTAGAGTTGTATTATGATTGTAGGGTTTGGTGTAACTAGGTCAGCGTTACCGAGCTCCGATGATTAGAGTTGTATTATGATTGTAGGGTTTGGTGTAACTAGGTCAGCGTTACCGAGCTCCGATGATTAGAGTTGTATTATGATTGTAGGGTTTGGTGTAACTAGGTCAGCGTTACCGAGCTCCGATGATTAGAGTTGTATTATGATTGTAGGGTTCGGTGTAACTAGGTCAGCGTTACCGAGCTCCGATGATTAGAGTTGTATTATGATTGTAGGGTTCGGTGTAACTAGGTCAGCGTTACCGAGCTCCGATGATTAGAGTTGTATTATGATTGTAGGGTTTGGTGTAACTAGGTCAGCGTTACCGAGCTCCGATGATTAGAGTTGTATTATGATTGTAGGGTTTGGTGTAACTAGGTCAGCGTTACCGAGCTCCGATGATTAGAGTTGTATTATGATTGTAGGGTTTGGTGTAACTAGGTCAGCGTTACCGAGCTCCGATGATTAGAGTTGTATTATGATTGTAGGGTTTGGTGTAACTAGGTCAGTGTTACCGAGCTCCGATGATTAGAGTTGTATTATGATTGTAGGGTTCGGTGTAACTAGGTCAGCGTTACCGAGCTCCGATGATTAGAGTTGTATTATGATTGTAGGGTTCGGTGTAACTAGGTCAGCGTTACCGAGCTCCGATGATTAGAGTTGTATTATGATTGTAGGGTTTGGTGTAACTAGGTCAGCGTTACCGAGCTCCGATGATTAGAGTTGTATTATGATTGTAGGGTTTGGTGTAACTAGGTCAGCGTTACCGAGCTCCGATGATTAGAGTTGTATTATGATTGTAGGGTTTGGTGTAACTAGGTCAGCGTTACCGAGCTCCGATGATTAGAGTTGTATTATGATTGTAGGGTTTGGTGTAACTAGGTCAGCGTTACCGAGCTCCGATGATTAGAGTTGTATTATGATTGTAGGGTTTGGTGTAACTAGGTCAGTGTTACCGAGCTCCGATGATTAGAGTTGTATTATGATTGTAGGGTTTGGTGTAACTAGGTCAGCGTTACCGAGCTCCGATGATTAGAGTTGTATTATGATTGTAGGGTTTGGTGTAACTAGGTCAGTGTTACCGAGCTCCGATGATTAGAGTTGTATTATGATTGTAGGGTTTGGTGTAACTAGGTCAGTGTTACCGAGCTCCGATGATTAGAGTTGTATTATGATTGTAGGGTTCGGTGTAACTAGGTCAGCGTTACCGAGCTCCGATGATTAGAGTTGTATTATGATTGTAGGGTTCGGTGTAACTAGGTCAGCGTTACCGAGCTCCGATGATTAGAGTTGTATTATGATTGTAGGGTTTGGTGTAACTAGGTCAGCGTTACCGAGCTCCGATGATTAGAGTTGTATTATGATTGTAGGGTTTGGTGTAACTAGGTCAGTGTTACCGAGCTCCGATGATTAGAGTTGTATTATGATTGTAGGGTTTGGTGTAACTAGGTCAGCGTTACCGAGCTCCGATGATGAAGATGTATTCGGACAAACGACGGAGGAAAAAACTCAATTTGTGATCGATTTCCTGTCGGCGATAAACATGAAACGTAAAAACAGGTAATGATTCTGAGAAACATAAACCATCAGTCGCTGATCTCATCAATTCAGGTTCAATAGCCAGACGCAGAGTCAATGCTTCTTGTTTGGATCTTCCCAAGACTAACCCCTATTGGATTATTCATTTAACCTCACGACGGGACGGCGGACTTTGTGACTTTGTGTTGCCCGCACACTGTTCACAGCCGGCAGGACTCGAACCCATTTGTCACTCGGCACTGATAGTGGATGCATTAGCATCACGCCTTATCTCACTGAGCTACTGACTTCACTACCCCTGAATCAGGGAAAATAAACTTACTAAGTAAAAATATGATGGGTGGAGCTCAGCAGGGTGAGGGGAACCCCCTAATGAATATCCTGAGTGGAGCTCAGCGGGTTGAGGGGAACCCCCTAATGAATATCCTGTGTGGTGCTCAGCGGGTTGAGGGGAACCCCCTAATGAATATCCTGTGTGGTGCTCAGCGGGTTGAGGGGAACCCCCTAATGAATATCCTGTGTGGTGCTCAGCGGGTTGAGGGGAACCCCTTAATGAATATCCTGAGTGGAGCTTAGCGGGTTGAGGGGAACCCCCTAATGAATATCCTGAGTGGAGCTCAGCGGGTTGAGGGGAACCCCCTAATGAATATCCTGAGTGGAGCTCAGCGGGTTGAGGGGAACCCCCTAATGAATATCCTGAGTGGAGCTCAGCGGGTTGAGGGGAACCCCCTAATGAATATCCTGAGTGGTGCTCAGCGGGTTGAGGGGGGAAATAAACCTGTTTATCTCATAGTTCAAGAGATTTTTTCATTATTTTATAGTTTTGATATGATAGTAGGGCAGGGCACGGCGTCAGTGATAGCTATGAATCTGATGTTAGCCACGCCTCAAGAGGAACTGTTTAAAAGTCTCACTCTGATCTCTCCATTACCTATCAGTCTACCGCAGTAAGTACCTAATTATCCACTTGTTTCTGTGTGCTAAAGGCCTTATATTGGAAAATCAGCCATATTTCAGAAGCAGATCCAGAGGCTACTTTTTCCACATCCCAAAAGGCACTTCGATGTCCAAAAAGCAATATTAAGGGGCACTTCTGCACTGAAAGCATCAATTATTTATTTATGTTGACAAAATGAAAAAGGGGACTCAAGAAGATAAAATCGGATGGACTTGTAAAAGTCTCGCCCCTGCTGTGGATCTAACCCTGAAATTTGCATAAATTACGACTTAGTGAAATCTGGATTTGTTATTTCTGTTGTGTGTTTGATTTAACAGACATTTTGGTGAACAGCAGAAGTTGATGCGTCTGTCTTCGTGGTGGGATACGCCAAAATTCAGACCATTTGTTTCGCAGTATATAGAATATGAATGTCCAGTGATGGCTTTACGGAGTACAGATAGAACAATGTGGGGTCAGGCTCTGCGTACTTTAGCCGCTGTTGTATTCAATAATGTAAGTACAATCTTGGTTCATCTACATCAACAAGGTGGCGCTGCTTGCCTGGAAAATATGAATTAGGGAATTTTTGCTTTAAAAAAGCTTAAAATCAGGCAGATGTTTGATCGCACATAGAGTCAAACAGTTTCTATCATTGGTTACAAGTTTGACGGCTTGATTGAATTCTCAGCAGATTAATTCATTGAAAACAATATCCATGTCAGGGAACAGACAGAAGGGAAAAGTGAATTATATAAAAAGTGGCCGCCTTGTCAAATGTAACTCAAATAATTTTTAATCGTTCAAAATGTTTGTGAAATCATTTTAACTTGTTTTTATCGACATCACTTTCCTGGGATGAGCAGTAATTTCTAGAAACATTCATCATTAATGTATATTTTCTCTGCTAGGTTCGAGCGTACTATTATTCAATGGAAATTCTATCTCATCCAGTATTAGCCGTTTATAGTTTAAACGATCCCTATTCGGAAGCTGAACAAATTCAACAAACTCTTAACAACGTCGGTTTAACGCAATCAAAAACTCGAGTCTACGATCGTAAAGCGACTATCATTCAACGAGGTAAATAAAATATTTCTATCCCTGAAATCAGAGCCAGGAATCTGCCTCACACTGTTTGCCCCTCAGACTGTTTGCCCCTCACACTGTCTGCGCCTCAGACTGTCTGCCCCTCACACTGTCTGCGCCTCACACTGTTTGCCCCTAAGACTATCTGCGCCTCAGACTATCTGCAATAGCCTGCCCTGTCAAATTACTGTCAACCTTATAAGAACTGTTCGTCTTCACTTGATAGTTTTCTCAACCCCGAGCATCCTTCATTTCACAATGATTTATACGTTCTATTTGCCTGACTCCTACAGACAGAAGAGATGTTTTATCTGTTTGCTTGGAAAATCAGATCAAACACACTTTATTTATCAGATGGTGTTTGTCTGGAGGGTGTGCGGGCTTCAGGCTGAGGGTCTGCTGGCTTCAGGCTGAGGGTGTGCAGGCTTCAGGCTGAGGGTGTGCAGGCTACAGGCTGATGGTGTGCAGGCTACAGGCTGAGGGTGGGTGGACTACAGGCTGAGGGTGTGCAGGCTACAGGCTGAGGGTGTGCGGACTACAGGCTGAGGGTGTGCGGGCTACAGGCTGAGGGTGGGTGGACTACAGGCTGAGGGTGTGCAGGCTACAGGCTGAGGGTGGGTGGACTACAGGCTGAGGGTGTGCAGACTACAGGCTGAGGGTGTGCAGGCTACAGGCTGAGGGTGTGCAGGCTTCAGGCTGAGGGTGTGCAGGCTACAGGCTGAGGGTGGGTGGACTACAGGCTGAGGGTGTGCAGGCTACAGGCTGAGGGTGTGCAGGCTCTAGGCTGAGGGTGTGCAGGCTACAGGCTGAGGGTGTGTGGACTACAGGCTGAGGGTGTGCAGGCTACAGGCTGAGGGTGTGCGGACTACAGGCTGAGGGTGTGCGGGCTTCAGGCTGAGGGTGGGTGGACTACAGGCTGAGGGTGTGCGGGCTGAGGGTATGCGGGCTACAGGCTGAGGGTGTGCGGACTACAGGCTGAGGGTGTGCGGGCTACAGGCTGAGGGTGGGTGGACTACAGGCTGAGGGTGTGCGGGCTACAGGCTGAGGGTGGGTGGACTACAGGCTGAGGGTGTGCAGCCGTCAATTCAAATCTGTTTAAATGTATTACATTGTTTCAGATGAAATCTCTGCTGATATGAACGACACAGTTGACAGCAGCAGCAGCAGCAGCATCGTCAGCACTGGGGGAAAATACAGGAAATGTTTAGCGTTTACGGAGGGAGGTCATTATCCACAGGATAAATATTCATCAGAGATAGCAGACGAATTAATGACTGTTCTTAAACTAGTGACTGAACAACACTATGAGCAAACAACTCATAGCTCTGGCATGCCTCGGTGACACGTCCATCTCCCTCTCTCTAGCTTCTGAGGAAACGCCGACGCAAATATCTCCTGAGTTTTAGAAAAATAGTCTCTTTAGTATTTCAATAATTCTGTAAATGATTTATTAGCAATTGAATAGAAAATAAATTGATAAAACGAGTACCGATAGTGAATTGTTGTTTCTCAATATATTCCCTCATTTTAAACGTTTGGCCACCCCGGGTTGAATACGATCAATTCCGTTTCAATTTAGAATTAATAATCGAGTTAATTTATTTCTTTATTTTGTATATTTTAGTCTCGGCCCGCTATTGGGAATAATCAAGCGGTTGTTTGCTGTAAATAGTTCGTCAAATTTTTACCGTAAGGTGCTGCCATCTCTAAATACGGTTACAGCTTTTAGAAATGATAGGGCGTTTTTGCTCTTTGCGACATTTGGAATACGTTGTGGAGCAATGTTTCGTCAGTTGCCAGGGTTGGCACCAATTCAAATATATTTATGTTGATTCAATGGAAGCGGCGGGACCGAACAGTGAGAGACTGCGGGATGCGGCAGCACTGATTATACCTTCTAATAAATTATAAATCTGCTAGGCTAGATGAAAAATAATAAATTCCGAAAGATGCACAGAATTTCTATTCGCAAATCATCCTGACATTGTCGGGTGCTGCCTATACTCATGAGTCTGTTCAGACTAGGCAAATCTCACTAAAAACTAGTTCAGAGGAATCATTATTGAAGATCTTTTAAGAGTAGTCCTTCCGTGAACGGCTCATCTCATAATTGCCATCTATCGGAATGCCAGAACTAATATCTGTAAAAACCTGATACGGATGTCCCGGTCTATTGGGTTTAACAAAACCGTCACCTAATCCTCAACTGGTTGTTGAAAGATTGGCAGCAAAATGGTCCTTTTTGAGCATCACAAATGTCGTTTTTGTTTTCCAATCTTAGAAATGTGGTGTTTCCTGTAAAATGTACTCTCGCTGACTTTATCTGTTGAATTATATGTGACCAACATTGAAAACCAACACATCAGAAGCATTAACACACAATCATAGATATAAGATCTTATTTCCATAATACAAATAAGCGAATTGTAAAAGAATTTCTGACTGAAGAGATAACTACATTATTTACAATGTAACAAATAGATTTATATTGTGCAACAGAACAGAATAAAATATAGGACTAATGAAAAGACCAGAAGTCTTCATTACAGTACATGTACACTAACAGTAGCTGTGAGAGTAGAAATCAGTACATAATGCGTACATAACCTACAAATTACCTCTAATTTGATACTTAAATGCTCACTGGATATAGAAATTGCAAATGCAGTTAAAAAGAATAAATTGAATCCCTGATTTTGATATTGCTTAGATTAACAGAGACGTCTGTCTCTACGTAAACACGTGAATTCGTCCGCTAGAATTTCCTCCGATTAAAATATTTCTAGTTGGATGAAACACGTTTAGGGAATTCACCGAAGCCAATTCTGAATCTCGATATCGATGTAGAATTTCACCGGTGTGAGAACTGTACAGCACGATCTGAAATATTGGAAACAAGAATTCAGTTCATTGTTGAATTGAATCAGTAAAATAGGAATTGTATCGTCATGTATCACAGGTGGTCTAATCAGTTATCAGTTCACACCGGTAAAATAATTATCAGATTAATGAGTTTTTCTTACCTCTCGCGGTCGATTCATAGAACCCATCACAAACACATCATCGCTGGCAGGGTGCCAGGACGCTCGGAAACCGGTCAACCATCGACCTACGTGACAATCATGTCTGAAATATATATAAATCAACTGAAAGAACATGAAGAATGCCTCAGGTGAAGTTCATTTTAAAAGTGGACGATCAAAAATTGGAAAAGTTATGATGATTTAGTAGGCTACATGTATCAACAATCAGTGATTGTTGGGTGCAGACTGAAGGCTGAGGAGGTGCAGGCTGTAGACTGCAGGCTGTGGAGATGCAGGCTGTAGACTGCAGGCTGAGAGAGCACGCAGATTGTGACAGGTTGTGTTATAGTTTAAACGCACAACTTACTTGATGATAGTTTGTGGTTGTTGAGAAACATGTGATAAAACAGTTGTATTAAACACACGTATTCGATCATCCATAGAAACAGTAACAAGTTTATTACCGGTAACTGGGGAAAACCCGACTGAATTCAACGATTTAACGTGCATCAAATTCTCGATACTTTTCGGTTTCTTTTTGTTAATTTTACGAAGATCCCACAACGAAACAATCCTACAAAATATACACATCTATCAGCATCAACAAGATAAATATCTCAGCAACGGATTTTACTAACATTTCTCTCACAAATAAATGATTGAAAATGAACTGATTTTATGAAGTCTAATATAGTCAAACACAACCAGAGAACTGAACCAAAGAATTGTGGTCCAGAACTGTGGAACTGAACCAAGAAATTGTGGAACTGAGTCCAGAACTGTGGAACTGACTCCAGAACTGTGGAACTAGGTACAGAATTGTGGAACTGAACCAGGAAATTGCGGAACTGAGTACAGAACTGTGGAACTGAATCCAGAACTGTGGAACTGGGTCCAGAACTGTGGAACTGAGTCCAGGACACTGAATCAGAGAACTGTGGAACTGAGTCCAGAACTGTAGAACTGAGTCCAGGACACTGAATCAGAGAACTGTGGAACTGAGTCCAGAACTGTGGAACTGAGTCCAGGACACTGAATCAGAGAACTGTGGAACTGAATTGAGTTATTTGATGAATAATAAATAAATAAATTTACCCGTTATTTGTACAAGTAGATATATAATGAGTGTCTACAGGATGAACGCTGATTGATTTAATAACTCGATCGTGAAGCTGATAACTAAACTCCGCCCGGTTACCATCAGCAGGAGCTCGTCTATCAACACCGACTATCTGACCGTCGCTTAGCGCAACAATCACAGTCGTTTGTTGATCGTAGAAATCAAACGAAATACAGCGTTCTTCGTCGTCATCAGACGTTCTATACAGCTACAACAGAGATAAACATCAGAGATAAACATCAGAGATAAACATCAGAGATAAACATCAGAGATAAACATAATCATCATAATCAGTATTTCTTACATACATTTCATGTTACACAGTTTTGAGGTTTATTTGATGTTTTGGGTTTAAAAAATACTAGGAAAATGAACTGATTTAAACAGAGAACACCTAGAACCGGGTCCTGGATACAAGACATCTCTTTATCAAGGTTTAATAAATATTGCCGCAGGAGGGTTTCCTTCCGTTCTTACCTCGTCAGAAACTGCAGTTTTTAAATCACAGCTACGTAAACTTCCATCGTAGCTACACGAATACAAACGATCCATTGTAAACCGTAAACAATTCACTGGTCGTATGTGAGTTTCATAACTATCTACGATATGTTTGCTTCTATCAGATTCATCCTACAAGTGACAACGTAAACATTATTATCAGCTACTGATTCCCGATATCAGATCAGAGCAAGCTCAAGTCGCCCGATATTCCCCCGATCCTTGACTACAAATTCCCTGATTGAATTATAAGATATCCTCAGTGAGGACCGTTTCTTATGAAGAGGACATTTTTTTCATACCGACGCATTGTGAATGAACTTACGAAATTCAACAATCCGATTTGACCCCATTTATCACCGGCGGCGACGAGAATATTGTCTTCACTCGGGTGAATCGCTAATGAGAAAACACGATTCGGAATCGTTTTAACGACATCTTTCAGATTCATTCTCTTCAGAGCAGGAATCAAACTAAAAACACAGAGATTAATAAACCAATCAGATTCAATGATACAATGGATAAACCAATCAGATTCAATGATACAAACTAGATACAATAGATAAACCAATCAGATTCAATAATACATGATTAAGTGCGGTATGTGTCAGTGAATCTGATTGGTTTAAATTGATTTAAAATCCCATTGAAACCAATCAGATGAATTCTCATATTTACCTCTGTGTCTCTTGAGGAATTGTTTGAGAAGTTTCAGATTTCGTCACCGTTTGAAGTCGCTCCAGAAATTCCTCTTTGTTCAAATCATCGTCTAAATTGTCGCGTATATTCAATTTACCGGATGGTTTCCTTGGCTACAACGAAACAATCAAACATCATCAGAAACACTGACAATTGGTGTCCAACTGCAACGCCACCTTGCCTTCCCGGGAGATTGATTCACTTACCATAGACTCAACTACTGGTTCACTGAACGTGATGGTTTGAGCGCCATCTGGATCTTTATTCTGTAATCTCTGACTCCTTTGTCTCAGAGGTAAAACTTCCTTCCTACTGTAAAATATAACAATCAATTTTACCGCCACACAATGTGACGTGTCTAATCAATGAATCTGCATTTCAGGGAATGGATGAATTTATTTACGGTTTTGGTCGCGGCCTGGCTATTTTGGGTTTCTTGTCAATCACTGATTTCATGAATAAATCTTTTGCCTGAAATAGAAAGATTTCAGAATCTTATAACGGGTCCTGACCAGTGAGTGACACTATAATACCTGGATCCTGACCCTATAACGCCCCGGTCCCTGACCTTCTAATGAATTTGCCCTATCAATTACTGCATCTCAATTTCAATGGCTGTTTGGCTACTGTTTGGCACCCACACTTTGAAGATGCGCCCCCTGCTGGTGAAAACAGTTACTAACCTCTGAAAATCCCGAGTTTAATAGAAATGCAGCATTTTCTTTCATGTTTGAGATTCTTATTTTCTCATATTCTGAGATTCCATCATCAACCTACAGTTTAAACATACACTTCATCAATGTTATACTATACTGGGTGGCCGGGTTCCTGCTATCGTGATACTACCATACCCCTGGGACCTGTTAAAGTTTCAAGAAAAAGTTTAAGCCTAAAACGGTAAAGTTTGAATTGTTGTCCTCATTGAAAATATGAAGTCACCAATAATGGCAATTACACCAAAAATTTGAGTTTAACTTTTTTGTGAAACTGGGTCGAGGGGGCTGGCTGCTGCAGTTGAGATCCTGCGCACTTGGTCGCTACTTACCTCTGAATCAGAATCAGAGTCTGATTCAGATTCACTTGAACTGTTTACATTTGAAGTTTTTTCCTCTTTACTATGTTTCTCTTGTGGCTGAAATATAGATCAGTTATTACTTTTATAAGATGGAGGGAGAGGGGGAGTGAGAGGGGCGGGAGGGGGAGAGGTGGTGGGACTGGAGGGGAAGAGAGGGGGAGTGAGAGAGGGAGGGGGTGAGAGGAAATGGGGCTGGAGGAAGTGTTTACGGGCTACAAACCTTAACAAGCCGTTTATTACTGTGTAGTTGAGTAATAGGTCTCTTAGATACTGGAATCTCATTGTCCTCTTCTTCATCATCGACATCATCATCATCGTTCCGTTTCCTCTTTTTCCGTGTCGTCTGTTCACGTTTAGTCTGTCGTTCTGCCGTGTTTCTAATTGTTGTACGTCGCTCCTCACTACGCGGCCGCGATCTGAGTCGTCGTAAACTTCTTCTTACTTCTACTTTCATTTCATTTTCAACTTCCTAGAAATTTATTGAGTATCACAATTAATTTCAGCACAGAGAGAAAGAGGTCTCTGTCAGTCACCTGGCATGTAGGTTAACAAATCAACTTAGATTAAAGCCTTGTCCCATAGAAAGAAGGGCCCGAGTTTGAAGTTGGACTCACTACAAAAATTGGCAGTTAACGCAAGAAATCTGAGAAAATCACATTTCACATATAGGGCTAGGCCTATACGAAGTCATCGGCGACCGACCGAGCGGCTAACAAATCTACTGACTGTCGAAAACTTTTGTGTCAGAGAGAGACAGAGGCCCTGCTTAATCTCAATGTAACTGATAATTCCAAAGCGAAATCTCAGTTCGTTTGTCGATTCTTCCACAAAATAATTACCGTTGTTTGTTGAGCAGTGATTTGACGGCGAGTTAAATAACGTTTTGAAGACATTTTATTATCTAATAAGGGTTACATAAACACTCTACACACGTGAATAGCGCGCTCTCTGATTGTCATTTAGGCTATTTGATTGGACCATCACCAGATCACAGAGTACCAAGAACATAGCCACGTGATCATTGAATGATCAAAATCTCTGGTTGGCCCGTACTTACCCTAACCCTAGGTCACGTGATTAAACCCAGCCAGAATCTCTATTTGGCCCGTACTAACCCTAACCCTAGGTCACGTGATGAGACCCAGCCAGAATCTCTATTTGTCCCGTACTAACCCTAACCCTAGGTCACGTGATGAGACCCAGCCAGAATCTCTATTTGTCCCGTACTAACCCTAACCCTAGGTCACGTGATGATCCCAGTCAGAATTCCTGGTTGGCCCGTACTAACCCTAACCCCAGGTCACGTGATGATCCCAGCCAGAATCTCTATTTGGCCCGTACAAACCCTAACCCTAGGTCACGTGATAAGATCCAGTCAGAATTCCTGGTTGGCCCGTACTAACCCTAACCCTAGGTCACGTGATGAGACCCAGCCAGAATCTCTATTTGGCCCGTACTAACCCTAACCCTAGGTCACGTGATGAGACCCAGCCAGAATCTCTATTAGGCCCGTACTAACCCTAACCCTAGGTCACGTGATGAGATCCAGCCAGAATCTCTATTTGGACCGTACTAACCCTAACCCTAGGTCACGTGATGAGACCCAGCCAGAATCTCTATTTGGCCCGTACTAACCCTAACCCTAGGTCACGTGATAAGATCCAGTCAGAATCCCTGGTTGGCCCGTACTAACCCTAACCCTAGGTCACGTGATGAGACCCAGTCAGAATCTCTATTTGGCCCGTACTAACCCTAACCCTAGGTCACGTGACCATTCGGAATCGGACTCATGGACCGGACGTGAGGATTACCTCCTATTTTTAGTGGCAACCGGCTCCTCCTTATGACGTCATCAATATGTCGTTGTGTAGTAGAGGAGTAATGATGACGGAATTGATGTTTGTGATTGATTTTAATCGTGTTAAACGTTCGATAACAATTCAATAAAACATTGATAAACAAACAAACAATGGATGTGGATAATAACGATATCGATTCACAATTATTACAGCAGTTCAGTAGAATGGGAACCACTGATAAAGATGTTCTGATTGGACAGTTTCAGAAACTACTCGGTTATCAGCTGGGAACTGGTAGCTGCGCTTTCTTTCTTGAAATGAATAATTGGTAAGAGATTCTTACCCAATTCTTAACTCATAATTTCATATCAACTCGTATAAATACAGACTGCGGCTGCGCCTACGGCAGCTACTAAACAAAATAGCGCCACCTCTAGTGAACTTCGGTTTAATTTAACCATACCAGTCCTGTAAAAATCGCAAACTGATCGTAAAGCGCTTTGGCCTTAGTTCTATCTCAGTTAAAATCAGAAGCTGTTGAAGCTATATTTGTAAGCTGCCAGCTGGTGCAATGTTTGTTGATTTTACAGGAACCTACAAGCTGCTGTCTGCGCTTACTTCGACTTCGAACAACCAAAACAAGATAAACTGCCGAACATGAGACTAATCAACGATATAACAATCGGGGAGGGTGAATCAGTGCCTCCAAATACACAGTTCACTAAAACATGGAGGATACAGAATTCAGGTTAGAGTCCGCCGCCAACGCCTTGTCACACAGACTAACAGTTACCTAGTTACAGTTGCCTAGTAACAGTTACCTAGTTATTCACTGGACCCTGTTACACTGTTCTGGACTCAGTTCCACAGTTCTGGACTCAATTCCACAGTTCTCGACCCTGCTCCACAGTTCTGGATCCAGTTCCACAGTTCTGGACCCTGTTCCACAGTTCTGGAACCAGTTCCACAGTTCTGGACCCAGTTCCACAGTTCTGGACCCAGTTCCACAGTTCTGAATCCACATTTCGTGGAATTGGATCCCTGCATCAAATATCAGACGTTTGAAAATAAAAGTATATTTCAGGAGATGAAGAATGGCCACCGGGCGTGTCACTGAAATTCCTACAGGGAGATTTACTTGGAACACAAACACAACACATGGTAGATAGTATTAAACCTTTAGATACAGTCGATGTTTGTATCAGTATGACCAGTCCGGTTACTCCTGGTATTTATCAAGGTCAATGGAGAATGAGTACGGCTATCGGTCAGTATTTCGGAGGTAAGAATATACGACAAACCGGTCTGTAGTGTTAACCATCCTGTTTGTAGTGTCCGTCCTCTCGGTCAGATTAGATGTAATTGTTACAGTTACCTAGTTACCTATGAATTATATATATATATATATAATTTTGATCATTATATCATCTAAGATGATTGTACAATAAAGGAGTTTACATACTTTTTTACAAGATGAGGGACACAGTACAAGCCTTGGGCTGTAATTACTAAGGCGCTGTGTGACCACGTGCTTTGTGTGCAAGGTGCAATACTTGTAGATACATGATGCTTTAGAATAGTGAACCCCCCGATGAACCGCCCGTCCATTTACCGCCACCCCCGCCTACTGCCAGGTCTACTCAATGTTCATCTCTATATAAATACATAGAAAAGCACACCCGATATACCGCCAAAATCGTTCTGCACCGATATGGGCCCGTGGTATATCGGGGGTGGACTGTATATGAATATCAATAACATTATATCATTTATATTCATAATAATAGAATTATGATAATAATAATAATAATAATGATGATGATATATTGTAGAGGTGATTTGGGTGATAATAACGGTCGAACCCGATGGATTATTAGGAGTAACTCAACAGTTATCACGAATCGGAGCGAATGATTTCATCGCGTCGACTCCCGACAAACAAAACAATCCGTTCTCATCGGCTGTGCATAACAATAGTTTCTCTAGTGATTGTTACCATGGTAACCCGGCTGCTGCGTTGTTAGATTCGTCGCCGAATTATTCCATTATCGCGCAACAAGGAAGTCCTCGATTGTTGGAAGAGACATCACCCGTCAGACAAACAGCGCCCCCTGTCAGACAGGCTCTGTTTCAGGTATTTAAACGCATTTTAGCTTCAGTGAATATTTTTCTAATTTGCTTTTTTTTGATTGAATGGGTTTATGAGAAAATCTCTTAAATTTTGAGTAATTCGCTGGATTTGTCACTACTACTACTAGCGACTCCTGGTGGTTGAAATCGGAATATTTGGTTTTATTTTCAGTCGTCTGAATTCGGTGCTAGTTCCCCTCCACACAACAATGGTGACTATGATGACGAAGGCATGGTCACGTAATCGCAATTCAAGTCAAATTTTCGTTGATATTTTAAAAAATCAGAAAAAGATGATTGGACAATTTAAATTATAACGAATAAGAGTTAAGAGTAATTACCTGGTACTGTGTAAATATGTTATGCTTCAGAACCATTTCCTACTACGTATTATTGTAGTAGTTCTGCTTATGTTTTTGGATCCAGTTTGGCTGAAATCTGTGTCCCTGGACCCAGTTTGGCTGAAATCTGTGTCCCTGGACCCAGTTTGGCTGAAATCTGTGTCCCTGGACCCAGTTTGGCTGAAATCTGTGTCCCTGGACCCAGTTTAGCTGATATCTGTGTCCCTGGACCCAGTTTGGCTGAAATCTGTGTCCCTGGACCCAGTTTGGCTGAAATCTGTGTCCCTGGACCCAGTTTGGCTGAAATCTGTGTCCCTGGACCCAGTTTGGCTGAAATCTGTGTCCCTGGACCCAGTTTGGCTGAAATCTGTGTCCCTGGACCCAGTTTGGCTGAAATCTGTGTCCCTGGACCCAGTTTGGCTGAAATCTGTGTCCCTGGACCCAGTTTGGCTGAAATCTGTGTCCCTGGACCCAGTTTGGCTGAAATCTGTGTCCCTGGACCCAGTTTGGCTGAAATCTGTGTCCCTGGACCCAGTTTGGATGAAATCTGTCCAGAGATCGGGTTAAAATTATATCTCTGATTCTGGACGCAGTTTGTTCATGTTTCTTGTAATTGATACAAATATTCTTTTTGCTCTTTTTTTTCGCGTGTAATGATGTATAATTGCGGCGCGTATCTGGGTTAAGAGTCTCCATCTGTTTTAATTTTCTTCATTTCATGCGTTTTGATTGTATAACTGTTAACTGCCACTAGGGGGAGTATCCTGCCAATGATGTGTGATTGAATGATGTCCTTTTTTCCAAAAAAAATTAAACAAAATAAAACTTGATTAAATTTTCATTTAACAATTCACAAAAGTTTTTTATTGATACAAAATGTCTTGTACAAAGATACATATTTAAATGCAAGTTTAAAGATCTACAGTCTACACTAGATAGTAGTCTACAGTCTATGCCACAGATTGTAGTCTACAGTCTACACTAGATAGTAGTCTACAGTCTACGCCACAGACAGTAGTCTACAGTCTACGCTAGACGGCCATTTTCATAGTTATTTTTGGATGTGAAACGTAATCCTGAATTTCGAAATCCTCCATTTTAAAATCGTTGATATTTTCCACTTTCCGTTTGAACATCAATTTCGGGAACGGATACGGTTTCCGCGACAACTGAAACGATAATAATACTACAATAACGAGTCGGTTGGCGCGGCGATATCGTGCCGAGAGGGTAACGTTGAGTTAACCGGTAGTACAGAGATTGAATAATAGATGTCGTTACCTGTTCGTTGAGAGGTTCGATATGATCGAGGTAAACATGGGCGTCTCCGAGAGTGTGAACGAAATCACCGGGTTTTAAATCAGTTATCTGCGCGATCATACACGTTAACAGGGCGTAACTAGCTATGTTAAACGGTACTCCTAAACCCTGCAATATATATATATACACTCACTAAAACTGGTAGAGAGTGAAAACTGGAAATACGAGATCGGTTTCACAAAAAAGTTTAACTCAAATTTTTGGGGTAACCACCATTGGTTACTTCATGTTTTCAATGAGGACAACAATTCAAATTTAACCGTTTTGAGCTTAAACCTTTTCGTGAAACTGGTTTAAAGCAGTTTGTTTTAACTGATAGTTTGAATTAGTTGATTATTCCGCTATAGGAGGGTGCGAGGTCATTATAACGAGGTTCCGCTATAGGAGGGTGCGAGGTCATTATAACGAGGTTCCGCTATAGGAGGGTGCGAGGTCATTATAACGAGGTTCCGCTATAGGAGGGTGCGAGGTCATTATAATGAGGTTCCGCTATAGGAGGGTGCGAGGTCATTATAATGAGGTTCCGCTATAGGAGGGCGGTTCGATGATTTACCATATCAGCTGATCTCTGATAGAGTTGACAAGACAATTCACCATTAGCAACGTAAAACTGTACGAGAGCGTGACAAGGAGGTAGCGCCATCTTCGGTATATCTGAAACATTAAAATACAACCGTAAGTTTATCGATGGAGGAAAATGGATGAGAAGTGAGGAAAGTGGATGAGTGGAATGAGGAGAGTGGATGAGAGGAATGAGGAGAGAGGAAAGTGGATGAGTGGAATAAGAGAGGAGAGTGGATGAGTGGAATGAGAGTGGATGAGAGGAATGAGGAAAGTGGATGAGTGGAATAAGGAGAGAGAGGAAAGTGGATGAGTGGAATAAGAGAGGAGAGTGGATGAGTGGAATGAGAGTGGATGAGAGGAATGAGGAAAGTGGATGAGTGGAATAAGGAGAGAGAGGAAAGTGGATGAGAGAGAGAGGAATGATAATTACCGGGTGGATTCCAAGCTGACATGATAATACGTCTGCTGTAAGGATTAGTTTTAATTTGATCAATAACATGTTGTAATTGATCAGTTCCCAGACCACTGTAATCACTGTGACAATTCTTATATTCCGCACCGAAATGTCTCCATTGAAATCCATAAACGGGACCTAAATCACCTGAAATAGAACAAACTATTTATCAAAACAATCTCTGACTCGGGACCAGTCAGGGGTGAAGCATCCAGTCCATTTCAAGCGTAATCATCTTTGTAAACACGCAATTTCAATTGTCACCGTGGTTACTAACCAACAGAGCGACGGGGCCACAAACTCCAACCCGAGTTTAAAACAGCACGAACCTTCCTCGTGATGGTGGAGACCTCTATTATCGAGGAATTCTCTAGTTCCGTTCGCCTCCCAGATTCGAACTCGTTTCGCCGTTAATTCTTTACCGTCCGTCGAGCCTTTTATAAACCACAATAACTCTTCGGCTAAACCTCGGAAAAATACCTTCTTCGTCGTCAATAATGGGAAACTTTCTACGGAAAATAAAAACATCTTTCAGATGACATTTAACCCGGCGGACCACGTGCCCTAGGAATGTGCCCGTGGACTCGGTCTAGATGATTGTTTGGAATGAGACTCCTATCGCCCTCTTTAGTCATACAACGGAATTACCTCTTAGATTATATCTGAACTGCATCCCGAATATAGATTTAATACCGGTTCCCGTACGATCATCTTTTATTACTCCTGATTTCAGTATTTGTCGAATTGCGTCTAAATATTGCTGTTCATCGTGGCAACTGTAACAAGATTAAAACAGTTCTGAAATTAATTGTTTCTCAAGTTCAAGTAATAAATAATTGATGAATATTAATTGAATAGTTATGATTTGTGAGACACGCCCACGCCGCCCGGATGAGTGCGCACATTGCCCGGATGAGCGCCCACATCGCCCGGGTGAGTGCCCACATCACCCAGATGAGCGCCCACATTGCCCGGGTGAGCTATCAGCACCGAGTCCAGTGTCATTACGTTTTATCCGAGGAGGAATCTGCTGATATTTTTGTTGCCTGTGGTTTCAAGTTTTCCTGCTGCTCCGTTGACGCTGCTGTTTTTAACACATTCTCCGTAGATCGTAAAATATTTTCCATTATTCCTTTTATTCTAAAAATACAAATAAATTTCTCAAAGTTTCAAGGTTCAAAGTGGCTTCAACAATTTTTGATATTTTAGAACCAATAACCAAGTCCACCTTAAATCCCTGCCCCCAGCCGGGAGCGATCAGATGTACCTATTAACAGTTATTCAGCGCACTTTCAATGATTCTTTCGTCGATATTAAGGTTAATATATTTACCAGAGGTTCCTAATCGCTTAGTTTTTTCTAAAATCTGACAATTGGATTTTGGAAGCCCGCTATGTTCCCGCCGATTGATTCTGAACTGACCGGCCGGTGCTGCCATCTAGGTTCCTACACCAGCTGATGCTGCCGCCTAGCGAATTCAATTCAAATTATATTGATTTTTCCAAGTTCAATTCAAATAAATTGTGTATTCTCGCTCTAAGTCAGTGTATTCAACAATTTTAAAGGTTTGTTGAAGAAATGTTAATGATTTTTTCCCCTTTTTGGAAATTGCATGTATTTTGATTTATTAGTTTGTTTCAGATTCAAAATGTCATCAGCAATTCATACATTGCCATTGGTTAATCTTAATATATCTTCACTAGAAAGATTTAGCCTGGATTCTATCATTCAGTAGATTGCGTCAATCACGAGAGGTGCGGATCTGCACTTTTACCCTGATCCGTTTTAAAATCCTGGTACCCATCCTGGTACCTCCATAGAGGTTGCCGATACGTTCACCTTGGGCCACACGCACTTCCTTTACCTTTTTCAGAATAACACTAACAACACTCGTATTTATGGACCGAATAAAACCTTCTCCTTGTAGCAAATTCTACAAAATGGCTAGAAATCAAGCGTGTATGGCTTATCAAATGAACTACGCCATAATCATGACTGATCAGATTTTTTTAAAATAAAATTCAACCAATCAACTCTATAAATAATTTAATCTTTTAGTAATGAATAAATATACCAATTATTTTTAATGAAAGATCACTACTAAGTGAGAGAGCTTTTTATGGAAACCCTGTCACCTAACCAATACTAATCAACAAACGAGCCGGACACCAATAGGCCGCCACCAGGCCTCCTTCCGTCCGTGAATTTGATGATGATGATGATGATGATGATGATGAAAATTACAATCTCATTCGAAAACTTGCTCTCCCTCCACTCCTCCCTCCACCTCCTCCACAGATGACCAGGCAGCAGTTTCTTCCAGTTCCAGCCTCTCTACAGCTTTATGATGGATCCATCTTTCTGCTCTGATAGACTTAACAAGTTTAACATTTTCCTCTCATCCACAGGTTACAAACAGAAACAGAAATCATGCATTTTATCGATATTTTCCGATTGTGAAACGATCACTGACTCTCCCCAGTTGCCCGGCAACTAATAACAACAATGAGAACAGTTTCATTTGTGAAGAAATTAGAATATGATTTTACGGGAAACGTATTTAACGAGGCTCTCGTCATCGGAGATGTAGACAATGATCAGGTCGGTATCCATAGTTACCGTAGACAATGATCGCGTCAGTATCCATAGTAACGATTACTGTATTGTTATTTCAGAGTAATGAATTAGTGATAGGAAATATTGATGGGGAATTAGCGGTTTTTAAAGGGGGAGCCACATGGACTACTGGAGTCCCAACGACTTCGGCAGGAGTCCCATCAACTGCCGGAGGAGTCCCGATGACTACTGGAGTTCAGTCAACAACTGGTGGAGTCCCGGCAACTTCCGATGGAGCATCGACTTCTAGTGAAAACACATCATCAACTGGCACAGGAGTCCCATTGACTTCTGCAGGTGGAACATCAAGTAGTGGGGGAGTCCCATTGACTACCAGTGCAGGAGTCCCATTGACTGCCAGTGCGGGAGTCCCATTGACTACCAGTGCAGGAGTCCCTTGGAAATATTCCAAACATTTAGGCATGGTAACTACATGTAATGATTGTATTACTGATTGTGTACTGTGTGTGTATGATTTTACAGTGATTGTGATTGTGATTGTGATTACAGATTACATGTATCAGTATCGGTGATATATTCAATCATGGCAAGGTACGTACCACCTGGGGGGACCATCTCACAATCTGTATTCCATTACGCGGGGACCGTCTCTCAGTTTCATATTGATTAATTTCAGAATAATATCGTCTGTTTAACGGCTGAAGGTAAATGTCACGTGTTTGATCTGAATGAGGAACAAGAGTTTGATCCAGGACCGACTGTGAATACATGTAACATTAGTACTAATACACAACAGGTAAATCACTACCTCCCACCCCCGGACTACCTCACCCTTAGACTCCCCTGGACTACCTCACCCTTAGACTCCCTGGACTGCAGACTAACTGAAATCAGCTACACGATCATAGTATATATCACTGATAACAATTAGCTCTGAAATCACTTTCATTCTAGTCTGATAAACATTTAAACGATGATTCTATCGATGACAGCGCCACCTATATTCAACCGTCGTTCACTCAACAGTTATCAGCGAATAGTCGCGTGATGTTACTACAAGATGTAGGTTAGTAGGTCAGTTTATTTCACCGAATTTCAATGATATTAGTGATATACATTTTCTCGCTAGATGGCAATGGTCTCGCTGATATTTAATGTTATAGTTTCTCACTAGATGGCAACGTTCTCGCTGATATTTAATGTAATAGTTTCTCACTAGATGGCAACAGTCTCGCTGATATTTAATGTTATAGTTTCTCACTAGATGGCAACGTTCTCGCTGATATTTAATGTAATAGTTTCTCACTAGATGGCAACGGTCTCGCTCATATTTAATGTAATAGTTTCTCACTAGATGGCAACGGTCTCGCTAATATTTAATGTAATAGTTTCTCACTAGATGGCAACGGTCTCGCTGATATTTAATGTAATAGTTTCTCACTAGATGGCAACGGTCTCGCTGATATTTAATGTAATAGTTTCTCACTAGATGGCAACGGTCTCGCTGATATATAATGTTATAGTTTCTCACTAGATGGCAACGGTCTCGCTGATATATAATGTTATAGTTTCTCACTAGATGGCAACGGTCTCGCTGATATTTAATGTAATAGTTTCTCACTAGATGGCAACGGTCTCGCTGATATTTAACGTAATAGTTTCTCACTAGATGGCAACGGTCTCGCTGATATTTAATGTAATAGTTTCTCACTAGATGGCAACGGTCTCGCTGATATTTAACGTAATAGTTTCTCACTAGATGGCAACGGTCTCGCTGATATTTAACGTAATAGTTTCTCACTAGATGGCAACGGTCTCGCTGATATTTAATGTAATAGTTTCTCACTAGATGGCAACGGTCTCGCTGATATTTAACGTAATAGTTTCTCACTAGATGGCAACGGTCTCGCTGATATTTAACGTAATAGTTTCTCACTAGATGACAACGGTCTCGCTGATATTTTATGTTATAATTTCTCACTAGATGGCGATGGTTTGACAGAATTAGTTATCGGATATTCTGATCGAGTTGTTTGTTTATTCCGATGGATCGAAGGTCTCACTCCCGATAGTAGAATCGAAACTGCGTCTGCTTCTACTGTTACCGGTTCTATTGTTCAATTAGAAAAATGGCAACTTGCAGGACAGGTAAATATAATCAATAATCAGCCTGAACCCAGTACTCCTCAGCAGCAGCAGCTACTGATACAGCTACAGCAGCAGCTACTGATACAGCAGCAGCAGCAGCAGCAGCAGCAGCAGCAGCAGCAGCTACTGATACAGCAGCAGCCGCAGCTACTGATGCAGCAGCAGCAGCTACTGATACAGCTACAGCAGCAGCTACTGATGCAGCAGCAGCAGCAGCAGCAGCAGCAGCCGCAGCAGCTACTGATACAGCAGCAGCCGCAGCAGCTACTGATACAGCTACAGCAGCAGCTCATGATACAGCTGTAGGAACAGCTACTGAAACAAGCTGCAGCAGCAGCTACTGATACAGCAGCAGCAGCAGCAGACTGGACGCTGTACTCCTCAGCAGCAGCAGCAGCCTGGACCCTGTCCCAGGATTATTGACAGATAATCAGTATCCTTACAAAAACTGACCCTTCTCTCCAGTTCTCCTGTAATCTCCTGTCCCAACTTGAGGCATATCTTCCTATATTGAAAACCCGATCCTCTAGATTTCAGTCCTGATTTCTGTTGGGTGCAACCCGGTATACAGATGTGTATTATATATTGACAGGTTGGGTCTATCACTGTCAGTCATGATTTAGACGGCCATATTGAATTACTAGTAGCGCAGCCTGGTGGCAGTTTTGTGAAGTTGATTCGAAGCGTTGAACCGTCAGATGCGTCTGATGCGTCGCCATGGTAATGTTAGTTTTAGTATCCAATTAAAATGTCTGATGTATGAAGAATATTGATTGTTTGTTTTTGTTTTGTCGCTATAGCGATAAACATTTAGGTCCGTCTGTGGTATATTACCCGTTAGGATCGGCTCTCGTTCGCAGTTCAAACGTAACCACGGTTGCGCTGGGCGGGTTAAAAACCGGTAAAATTAAAGATGGTAAACCAGTGATTCATTGCGCTCTTTCTACACTGGACGGTAAGCATTAAACTGCAGTTTCATCAACCTGCACCAGGGGGAAATTGGGTAAATCCTCAATCTCAATATTTCTGTGTAGGTACTGTGATATTGCTGTATTTCTGTGTAGGTACTGCGCTATTGCTGTATTTCTGTGTAGTTACTGCGATATTACTGTATTTCTGTGCAGGTACTGTGATATTACTGTATTTATGTGTAGGTACTGCGATATTACTGTATTTCTGTGTAGGTACCGTGATATTACTGTATTTCTGTGTAGGTACTGCGATATTGCTGTATTTCTGTGTAGGTACTGTGATATTACTGTATTTCTGTGTAGGTACTGTGATATTGCTGTATTTCTGTGTAGGCACTGTGATATTACTGTATTTCTGTGTAGGTACTGTGATATTACTGTATTTCTGTGTAGGTACTGTGATATTACTGTATTTCTGTGTAGGTACTGTGATATTACTGTATTTCTGTGTAGGTACTGTGATATTACTGTATTTCTGTGTAGGTACTGTGATATTACTGTATTTCTGTGTAGGTACTGTGATATTACTGTATTTCTGTGTAGGTACTGTGATATTACTGTATTTCTGTGTAGGTACTGTGATATTACTGTATTTCTGTGTAGGTACTGTGATATTGCTGTATTTCTGTGTAGGTACTGTGATATTACTGTATTTCTGTGTAGGTACTGTGATATTACTGTATTTCTGTGTAGTTACTGTGATATTACTGTATTTCTGTGTAGGTACTGTGATATTACTGTATTTCTGTGTAGGCACTGTGATATTACTGTATTTCTGTGTAGGTACTGTGATATTACTGTATTTCTGTGCAGGTACTGTGATATTACTGTATTTCTGTGTAGGTACTGTGATATTACTGTATTTCTGTGTAGGTACTGTGATATTACTGTATTTCTGTGTAGGTACTGTGATACTACTGTATTTCTGTGTAGGTACTGTGATATTACTGTATTTCTGTGTAGTTACTGTGATATTACTGTATTTCTGTGTAGGCACTGTGATATTACTGTATTTCTGTGTAGGTACTGTGATACTACTGTATTTCTGTGTAGGTACTGTGATATTACTGGAGAATGAAGTTGTGGAGTGGTTCATGCAGTTAGAACAACAATTCTTCTCACTGGGAAAACTTGATGTTATGGTAAGTATCAAATCAGCTGCTATCAATCTAATGTCTGCAGACTGATCTGTGGAACGGGATTGTGGAACTGTTTCCAGATCTGTGGAACTGGATTGTGGAACTGTGTCCAGAACTGTGGAACTGGATTGTGGAACTGTTTCCAGATCTGTGGAACTGGATTGTGGAACTGTGTCCAGAACTGTGGAACGGGATTGTGGAACTGTTTCCAGATCTGTGGAACTGGATTGTGGAACTGTGTCCAGAACTGTGGAACGGGATTTTGGAACTGTGTCCAGAACTGTGGGACGGGATTGTGGAACTGTGTCCAGAACTGTGGAACGGGATTTTGGAACTGTGTCCAGAACTGTGGGACGGGATTGTGGAACTGTGTCCAGAACTGTGGAACTGGATTGTGGAACTGTTTCCAGATCTGTGGAACTGTGTCCAGAACTGTGGGACGGGATTGTGGAACTGTGTCCAGAACTGTGGAACTGGATTGTGGAACTGTTTCCAGATCTGTGGAACTGGATTGTGGAACTGTGTCCAGAACTGTGGATTTTATAGATGATATTGATTGAATTATTGTAGGGAGATGGTCAAGATGAAGTAGTCACATGTTCCTGGGACGGTCAAACTTATATCATCAACTACAATAAAGAAGTTATTAGATTTCTGTTTGATGAGAATGTAGCAGCATTTTGTGCAGGTATATCATATCATTGTTATAACGACTGGGGTTTATCGGGGGCTGTCCCAGTGTCCTAATATCTGATCTTTGATGTAATGGTATATTTAAATTGCAGGTAATTTTGCTGTTAATCCAGGAGTAAATGTTCCGGCGTTGGTTTACGTTACGTTTACCGGTAAAATATACATCTATTACGACATCGCCATGCCGACGATTAAACCGGTGAATCTGATCAGTAATATGGAGAGTAAAACGGAAACTCGCGAAATCCTCGAAAAACTCAATTTACAAAGTGAGTTCTCAAAACCTAATTACCATAGTTAAAAATATTACCATAGTGACAAAAGCTCGCGAAAATAACAATGAAGAAATTGCAGCAGTTAACTTTGCCCCAAGGTTTTGATTCCATTGATAAGTGTTTCACAATAATTCAATTGGGGGTCATTCATTCATTATGTACACATTAGGGGAGGGGGAGGGGTCAGAGCAATTGCGTACTGTAATGCTGAATGTATATGAAAAAATGGCCGATTATGCGTACAGAGGGGGAGGGGGGTTGAAAAATACAAATTTTATGCGTACGTAATAAATGAATGATCCCTTTGTAGATAGCACTTGATTAACTTATTGAATTTGACATGATTCAATTCTCAGCCATTTTGCAAATGGTTCATAGATTTGTGTCGTAAATGTCAACTTGCTTATTATTTTCTTCATAATTTTGAATTTCTTGTTCAATTATAATTAACTTTATAAGTGTTCACTGAATTGTTGTAACTGGTTCTCATTGTTGTAACTGGTTCTCATTTCAGATCTAAGTCAGAAAGAATTACGTGAAGTTTATAAATGGTGTTTATATGGAATGAAATCTATGTGAATTGATTTGTGACGTGTTATAATTTTGTACAGTATTAAATAAATGTAAATAAATGATTCTTTGTATAAAATCACTGTTTCGCATCATCTCATTTTTGCTGGAATCTGGTTCTAGTTTTAGACAAGTTTGTAAAGGAGTAAAGTCTATTTGACTTCTGAGGATTTTGTGCAATGACATATCTAAGGACTAAAACACTACTAAATCTTTTAACCAAGTCTTAAAATTCGCGGGCAATGACGCGTGGATTAATGAACCAATCATCGAACCGAATCTTCGCAAATTAGGTGGCAGCACCGTACGGTCCCCTAGCGGGATTTCTGTGAACTAATGTAATACTGCGGGCTGACACGCCGGGTAGTTGAAATATAAATGCTTATTTTTGAGGACTCTGCCTCTGTTATAGCTGGAAAGCGTTAATATTAATTTCGGGAGTGGCAAAGATCCTATCTTACTTTTGAAAATAGTCAATAATCTAGTCCGTAGTATTACATTAGTTCACAGAAATTCCGCTAGGGGACCGTACGGTGCTGCCACCAAGCTCGTGGAATATAATTTAAAATAATTTTCTAATATTTGTAAAAGTGTATTGAGATAAAGTTTTAATTTAGGAATTGCACTAGGTTGATTTACCATCAATTTTCTTTCATATCAATCAATAAATGTTTGATTTGAATTGTGCCGCCTTCTTGTAAATACAATTTATTCCAGAATATCAGCAGTCTGTATTTAATAAATACCTAAACGCACAGAACTACACGATATTCATAAACAGGTGAATGAAACGATGCCAGAATTTGTTTTTATAAAGTTTTTTACCAAAATAAAAAGATCGCCATTTCATTTTCATTCCTCGCCTTTGATTCCATTGATAAGTGTTTCACAATAATTCAATTGGGGATCATTCATTCATTACGTACGCATTAGGGGAGGGGGAGGGGTCAGTGCAATTGTGTACTGTAATGCGTATAAAAATGGAACGAAAAAATGGCCGATTTTGCGTACAGTGGGGGAGGGGGGTTGAAAAATACAAATTTTATGCGTACGTAATAAATGAATGATCCCTTGTAGATAGCACTTGATTAACTTATTGAATTTGACATGATTCAATTCTCAGCCATTTTGCAAATGGTTCATAGATTTGTGTCGTAAATGTCAACTTGCTTATTATTTTCTTCATAATTTTGAATTTCTTGTTCAATTATAATTAACTTTATAAGTGTTCACTGAATTGTTGTAACTGGTTCTCATTTCAGATCTAAGTCAGAAAGAATTACGTGAAGTTTATAAATGGTGTTTATATGGAATGAAATCTATGTGAATTGATTTGTGACGTGTTATAATTTTGTACAGTATTAAATAAATGTAAATAAATGATTCTTTATATAAAATCACTGTTTCGCATCATCTCATTTTTGCTGGAATCTGGTTCTAGTTTTACACAAGTTTGTAAAGGAGTAAAGTTTATTTGACTTCTGAGGATTTTGTGCAATGACGTATCTAAGGACTATACACTACTAAATATTTTAACCAAGTCTTAAAATTCGCGGGCAATGACGCGTGGATTAATGAACCAATCATCGAACCGAATCTTCGCAAATTAGGTGGCAGCACCGTACGGTCCCCTAGCGGGATTTCTGTGAACTAATGTAATACTGCGGGCTGACACGCCGGGTAGTTGAAATATAAATGCTTATTTTTGAAGACCCTGCCTCTGTTATAGCTGGAAAGCGTTAATATTAATTTCGGGAGTGGCAAAGATCCTATCTTACTTTTGAAAATAGTCAATAATCTAGTCCGTAGTATTACATTAGTTCACAGAAATTCCGCTAGGGGACCGTACGGTGCTGCCACCAAGCTCGTGGAATATAATTTAAAATAATTTTCTAATATTTGCAAAAGTGTATTGAGATAAAGTTTTAATTTAGGAATTGCACAAGGTTGATTTACCATCAATTGTCTTTCATATCAATCAATAAATGTTTGATTTGAATTGTGCCGCCTTCTTGTAAATGCAAATACAATTTATTCCAGAATATCAGCAGTCTGTATTTAATAAACACCTAAACGCACAGAACTACACGATATTCATAAACAGGTGAATGAAACGATGCCAGAATTTGTTTTTAAAAAATTTTTTTACCAAAATAAAAAGATCGCCATTTCATTTTCATTCCTCGCCTTTGATTCCATTGATAAGTGTTTCACAATAATTCAATTACGGGTCATTCATTCATTACGTACACATTAGGGGAGGGGAGGGGGTCAGTGCAATTGTGTACTGTAATGCGTATAAAAATGGAACGAAAAAATGGCTGATTTTGTGTACAGGGGGGAGGGGGGTTGAAAAATACAAATTTTATGCGTACGTAATAAATGAATGATCCCTTGTAGATAGCACTTGATTAACTTATTGAATTTGAACTTATTTAATTTGACATGATTCAATTCTCAGCCATTTTGCAAATGGTTCATAGATTTGTGTCGTAAATGTCAACTTGCTTATTATTTTCTTCATAATTTTGAATTTCTTGTTCAATTATAATTAATTATAAGTGTTCACTGAATTCTTGTAACTGGTTCTCATTGTTGTAACTGGTTCTCATTTCAGATCTAAGTCAGAAAGAATTACGTGAAGTTTATAAATGGTGTTTATATGGAATGAAATCTATGTGAATTGATTTGTGACGTGTTATAATTTTGTACAGTATTAAATAAATGTAAATAAATGATTCTTTATATAAAATCACTGTTTCGCATCATCTCATTTTTGCTGGAATCTGATTCTAGTTTTAGACAGGTTTGTAAAGGAGTAAAGTTTATTTGACTTCTGAGGATTTTGTGCAATGACATATCTAAGGACTATAACACTACTAAATCTTTTAACCAAGTCTTAAAATTCGCGGGCTAAGACGCGTGGATTAATGAACCAATCATCGAACCGTATCTTCGCAAATTAGGTGGCAGCACCGTACGGTCCCCTAGCGGGATTTCTGTGAACTAATGTAATACTGCGGGCTGACACGCCGGGTAGTTGAAATATAAATGCTTATTTTTGAGGACTCTGCCTCTGTTATAGCTGGAAAGCGTTAATATTAATTTCGGGAGTGGCAAAGATCCTATCTTACTTTTGAAAATAGTCAATAATCTAGTCCGTAGTATTACATTAGTTCACAGAAATTCCGCTAGGGGACCGTACGGTGCTGCCACCAAGCTCGTGGAATATAATTTAAAATAATTTTCTAATATTTGCAAAAGTGTATTGAGATAAAGTTTTAATTTAGGAATTGCACTAGGTTGATTTACCATCAATTTTCTTTCATATCAATCAATAAATGTTTGATTTGAATTGTGCCGCCTTCTTGTAAATACAATTTATTCCAGAATATCAGCAGTCTGTATATACCTAATAAATACCTAAACGCACAGAACTACACGATATTCATAAACAGGTGAATGAAACGATGCCAGAATTTGTTTTTATAAAGTTTTTTACCAAAATAAAAAGATCGCCATTTCATTTTCATTCCTCGCCTTTGATTCCATTGATAAGTGTTTCACAATAATTCAATTACGGGTCATTCATCCATTACGTACACATTAGGGGAGGGGGAGGGGGTCAGTGCAATTGTGTACTGTAATGCGTATAAAAATGGAACGAAAAAATGGCCGATTTTGCGTACAGTGGGGGAGGGGGGTTGAAAAATACAAATTTTATGCGTACGTAATAAATGAATGATCCCTTGTAGATAGCACTTGATTAACTTATTGAATTTGACATGATTCAATTCTCAGCCATTTTGCAAATGGTTCATAGATTTGTGTCGTAAATGTCAACTTGCTTATTATTTTCTTCATAATTTTGAATTTCTTGTTCAATTATAATTAACTTTATAAGTGTTCACTGAATTGTTGTAACTGGTTCTCATTTCAGATCTAAGTCAGAAAGAATTACGTGAAGTTTATAAATGGTGTTTATATGGAATGAAATCTATGTGAATTGATTTGTGACGTGTTATAATTTTGTACAGTATTAAATAAATGTAAATAAATGATTCTTTATATAAAATCACTGTTTCGCATCATCTCATTTTTGCTGGAATCTGGTTCTAGTTTTACACAAGTTTGTAAAGGAGTAAAGTTTATTTGACTTCTGAGGATTTTGTGCAATGACGTATCTAAGGACTATACACTACTAAATATTTTAACCAAGTCTTAAAATTCGCGGGCAATGACGCGTGGATTAATGAACCAATCATCGAACCGAATCTTCGCAAATTAGGTGGCAGCACCGTACGGTCCCCTAGCGGGATTTCTGTGAACTAATGTAATACTGCGGGCTGACACGCCGGGTAGTTGAAATATAAATGCTTATTTTTGAAGACCCTGCCTCTGTTATAGCTGGAAAGCGTTAATATTAATTTCGGGAGTGGCAAAGATCCTATCTTACTTTTGAAAATAGTCAATAATCTAGTCCGTAGTATTACATTAGTTCACAGAAATTCCGCTAGGGGACCGTACGGTGCTGCCACCAAGCTCGTGGAATATAATTTAAAATAATTTTCTAATATTTGCAAAAGTGTATTGAGATAAAGTTTTAATTTAGGAATTGCACAAGGTTGATTTACCATCAATTGTCTTTCATATCAATCAATAAATGTTTGATTTGAATTGTGCCGCCTTCTTGTAAATGCAAATACAATTTATTCCAGAATATCAGCAGTCTGTATTTAATAAACACCTAAACGCACAGAACTACACGATATTCATAAACAGGTGAATGAAACGATGCCAGAATTTGTTTTTAAAAAATTTTTTTACCAAAATAAAAAGATCGCCATTTCATTTTCATTCCTCGCCTTTGATTCCATTGATAAGTGTTTCACAATAATTCAATTACGGGTCATTCATTCATTACGTACACATTAGGGGAGGGGAGGGGGTCAGTGCAATTGTGTACTGTAATGCGTATAAAAATGGAACGAAAAAATGGCTGATTTTGTGTACAGGGGGGAGGGGGGTTGAAAAATACAAATTTTATGCGTACGTAATAAATGAATGATCCCTTGTAGATAGCACTTGATTAACTTATTGAATTTGAACTTATTTAATTTGACATGATTCAATTCTCAGCCATTTTGCAAATGGTTCATAGATTTGTGTCGTAAATGTCAACTTGCTTATTATTTTCTTCATAATTTTGAATTTCTTGTTCAATTATAATTAATTATAAGTGTTCACTGAATTCTTGTAACTGGTTCTCATTGTTGTAACTGGTTCTCATTTCAGATCTAAGTCAGAAAGAATTACGTGAAGTTTATAAATGGTGTTTATATGGAATGAAATCTATGTGAATTGATTTGTGACGTGTTATAATTTTGTACAGTATTAAATAAATGTAAATAAATGATTCTTTATATAAAATCACTGTTTCGCATCATCTCATTTTTGCTGGAATCTGATTCTAGTTTTAGACAGGTTTGTAAAGGAGTAAAGTTTATTTGACTTCTGAGGATTTTGTGCAATGACATATCTAAGGACTATAACACTACTAAATCTTTTAACCAAGTCTTAAAATTCGCGGGCTAAGACGCGTGGATTAATGAACCAATCATCGAACCGTATCTTCGCAAATTAGGTGGCAGCACCGTACGGTCCCCTAGCGGGATTTCTGTGAACTAATGTAATACTGCGGGCTGACACGCCGGGTAGTTGAAATATAAATGCTTATTTTTGAGGACTCTGCCTCTGTTATAGCTGGAAAGCGTTAATATTAATTTCGGGAGTGGCAAAGATCCTATCTTACTTTTGAAAATAGTCAATAATCTAGTCCGTAGTATTACATTAGTTCACAGAAATTCCGCTAGGGGACCGTACGGTGCTGCCACCAAGCTCGTGGAATATAATTTAAAATAATTTTCTAATATTTGCAAAAGTGTATTGAGATAAAGTTTTAATTTAGGAATTGCACTAGGTTGATTTACCATCAATTTTCTTTCATATCAATCAATAAATGTTTGATTTGAATTGTGCCGCCTTCTTGTAAATACAATTTATTCCAGAATATCAGCAGTCTGTATATACCTAATAAATACCTAAACGCACAGAACTACACGATATTCATAAACAGGTGAATGAAACGATGCCAGAATTTGTTTTTATAAAGTTTTTTACCAAAATAAAAAGATCGCCATTTCATTTTCATTCCTCGCCTTTGATTCCATTGATAAGTGTTTCACAATAATTCAATTACGGGTCATTCATCCATTACGTACACATTAGGGGAGGGGGAGGGGGTCAGTGCAATTGTGTACTGTAATGCGTATAAAAATGGAACGAAAAAATGGCCGATTTTGCCTACAGTACAGTGGGGGAGGGGGGTTGAAAAATACACATTTTATGCGTACGTAATAAATGAATGATCCCTTTGTAGATAGCACTTGATTAACTTATTGAATTTGACATGATTCAATTCTCAGCCATTTTGCAAATGGTTCATAGATTTGTGTCGTAAATGTCAACTTGCTTATTATTTTCTTCATAATTTTGAATTTCTTGTTCAATTATAATTAACTTTATAAGTGTTCACTGAATTGTTGTAACTGGTTCTCATTGTTGTAACTGGTTCTCATTTCAGATTTAAGTCAGAAAGAATTACGTGAAGTTTATAAATGGTGTTTATATGGAATGAAATCTATGTGAATTGATTTGTGACTTGTTATAATTTTGTACAGTATTAAATAAATGTAAATAAATGATTCTTTATATAAAATTACTGTTTCGCATCATCTCATTTTTGCTGGAATCTGGTTCTAGTTTTACACAAGTTTGTAAAGGAGTAAAGTTTATTTGACTTCTGAGGATTTTGTGCAATGACATATCTAAGGACTATAACACAAATCTTTTTAACCAAGTCTTAAAATTCGCGGGCTATGACGCGATGGATTATTGAACCAATCATCGAACCGTATCTTCGCAAATTAGGTGGCAGCACCGTACGGTTCCCTAGCGGAATTTCTGTGAACTAATGTAATACTGCCGGCTGGCACGCCGGGTAGTTGAAATATAAATGCTTATTTTTGAGGACCCTGCCTGAAAGCGTTAATATTAATTTCGGGAGTGGCAAAGATCCTATCTTACTTTTGAAAATAGTCAATAATCTAGTCCGTAGTATTACATTAGTTCACAGAAATTCCACTAGGGGACCGTATGGTGCTGCCACCAAGCTCGTGGGAATATATTTAGAAAATTGTATTTTATAATATTTGCAAAAGTGTATTGAGATTAAGTTTAAATTTAGGAATTGCCCTAAGTTGATTTATCATCAATTTTCATATCAATCAATAAATGTTTGATTTGAATTGTTCCGCCATCTTGTAAATTCAAATACAATTTATTCCAGAATATCGGCAGTCTGTATTTTAATAAATACCTAAACGCACAGAACTACACGATATTCATAAATAGGTGAATGAAACGATGCCAGAATTTGTTTTTATACTGTTTTTTTCCAAAATAAAAAGATCGCCATTTCATTTTCATTCTTTCTTCTTCAATCAAAACATCATTTTCACTTTATTTTTATTAGAATTTTCCAGTAATTTGACAAGATAAATCAGTAATCAGACGACTGGCGCTTAGTGAGGTTTGGTTGAGAGATGGAGAGTGAATCAGATTGGGACGAGACGACTGCTGAAGCTATAACTCCTCGCGTCGCCACCGGTGACAGTACACGCGTTACTAAGGGCGATACAGCGCCGAAAATAGAGTTCGATTCAGACGATGAATTCACATCAACGACAAAACAGAAAAAATCATCATCAAATACAACGAACAACATTAATGGTGGTAAGAGAATGGAGGAAGGGGAGAGGGAAGGGAGAAGGGAGTGCTGATACTGATAGCAGAGAGGAGAGAGGGAGAGGGAGAGAGGGAGGGGAGGGGGAGAGGGAGGGGAGGGGGAGAGGGAGGGGAGGGGGAGGGGAGGGGGAGTGTCGAGAGGGAGGAGAGAGGGAGGGGAGGGGGAGTGCCAAGAGGGAGGGGAGAGGGAGGGGAGGGGAGAGAGGGAGGGGAGAGGGAGAGAGGGAGGGGAGGGGGAGTGCCGAGAGGGATGGGTGGACAACTGTTGATTGTGACGCAAATGTTTTTATATTTTCAGCCCCGTCGAAAAATCACTCTGAAAAACTACTGAATGGATCGCGAACGCGATTCAACGACGAGCCACTAGGGGGCAGTAGAGGTAGCAGCAGTCGGAGCAGTCCTTCGACCGTGAAATCAGTTCCACGATCGATGAACGCGGTTACGTTTAACGACACCAGGGGGCAGCGTTATAGCGACGAAGAACGTCCGACTCCGCGACCTCGAGTTTCATCTCCTACTCACTCGCCAGGGCATCCTCCTCCGTACGATTTCAGTTCGGCAATAACCGGTACGTAAACAACCGTTTCTATAGCGCCTAGCAACTATTACCATAGAAATGATGAGTATTGTCTAATTTTAGAGGCTCGTAACACTCCTCAACCCGTATATACAGATCCCCCGGGCAAACATCGCAAAGGTACCACTTACGACCCAGGTAACTATTCCGTCACTATATCGGTGGTGGTGGTGGTAACTATGGTAACGGTGTATAATGGTTGTATTGTTGCGTTGTAGGTTTAGGATCGTGGGACGACTCGGAGGCCGAGGAACAAACACTCGCTCAGCTGCGCGATAACATGCACAGAGCAAATCAAATCAAAAACACCGAGAAAAAAGGTGAATTGAATTTCTGTGAATAAAACTTCATGTGTGGAAACTGTGGATATTGTGGAACTGTCGAACTTGTTTTATGGTTTATTTATGTTTTGCAGAAGAGAAGTCATCATCGAACTGGCGTGATAAATTTAAATCAAAACAAAAAACACCGAAAAAGGTGAGTAGTTAAGGTCACAGCTATCCTAGAGGGATGGTTAGGGGGCGCTGTGGTGGTTCTGTAACTAATGTTAGTATCTCTATGCTGTAATTATAGAGTAATTCAGCCTCACAGGACGACGCAGCAGCAGTTTCATTCAGCTCCACGGCAACGAGCCCTCCGGCCGCTCCTCACGTCGCTACGGTTACTGACGTACAACCTCACTACGAGAGTCCGTGGCCCGAATCACCGAGACATCAATTACATCATCAATTACAACGACATCAGTAAGTATCCAATCAGATTCCTCCGTGCCCGCGGGCTGCTGGCCCGTACCCAAACCTGTTCAATGTTGTAACTAATAACGACCATGTCTGTTACAGAAATGAAAGTTATGTTTATTATTTCGCTGAAGAGAAGAAAGAATATTTATACGCGATTGAAGATCATTCAAATATCAAAATGGAAAAAATCAGTCAGAAGTAAGTATTACAAATATCATACATAATCCAGTTCTATTTCTGATAATCTGTGCAGTGATAATCTGTGCAGTGATAATCTGTGCAGTGATAATCTGTGCAGTGATAATCTGTGCAGTGATAATCAGTGATAATCAGTGCTCTAACGCTGCTGCTGCTGTTGTTTTATTATAGGTTGATTCCACACGTGAAACGAGGATTTCGCGAATGTTTCGCCGTTTTTCATCTGATCGTCTCCGTCATCATCGTTTTCATCGTCGAATTCATCAAATTCATCCTTCGAAGTATCGTTTATCCGTTAATTTACGGAATATTGAATTCTCTCGCCGATTATCTGTTGAAGCCGATTTTAACGGTTTGTTTTAACGGTTGTCTTCAGCCATGTTTGATGGTTTGTTATAACGTTATGGTCGCTATGGGAACGGTTTGTATACCGATTATTGAAGTGTTTAAGAAGTGTTCGCAGGTGTGCGTGATAATGTTAAACGCGTGGAGATTGTGTCCGATATCGATCACTAACAATCACAGCCGTTATAACACTGAAACTCAACACATTTAGAATTCACTCTCAGTCTCCTGCGCGGGACGTTTTTACTTTTAAACTTTCGCCAAAATTGATAAATAATTTTCCTTAATTGTGTCCATTTTTGAAGCTAAGAGTTTTAGACGATATGAACTGTTTTTATAGCATGAAACCACTCATTGTATCACTGGGAAGGGGAGATAATAACAGTTATACCACTCCGGCATGGGGAGAAGTTTGACCACTCTAGGAGGAGGGGTTGTTTTGACCATTCTAGGAGGGGGAGTCGTTTTGACCACTCTAGGAGGAGGGGTTGTTTTGACCACTCTAGGAGGGGGAGTCGTTTTGACCACTCTAGGAGGAGGGGTTGTTTTGACCACTCTGGGAATGTATATTTTTAGTGTTTATTAAAATCTACGCCGTGTATGAATATATTAATTAATTATGACATTAACCCTTTAGTGATTTTAACTTCATGCATTTATGAATGTAGAATGTGTAGTTATGTACACTGTATACACTGTGTACACAGTGTACACTGTATGTGTAGTTATGTACACTGTATACACTGTGTACACTGTATGTGTAGTTGTGTACACTGTATACACTGTGTACACTGTATACACTGTGTACACTGTATACACTGTGTACACTGTATACACTGTATGTGTAGTTGTGTACACTGTGTACACTGTATACACTGTGTACACTGTGTACACTGTATACACTGTATGTGTAGTTGTGTACACTGTGTACACTGTGTACACTGTATACACTGTGTACACTGTATACACTGTATGTGTAGTTGTGTACACTGTATACACTGTATGTGTAGTTGTGTACACTGTGTACACTGTGTACACTGTATACACTGTGTACACTGTATACACTGTATGTGTAGTTGTGTACACTGTATACACTGTGTACACTGTGTACACTGTATACACTGTGTACACTGTATACACTGTATGTATAGTTGTGTACACTGTGTACACTGTATGTATAGTTGTGTACACTGTGTACACTGTATACACTGTGTACACTGTATACACTGTATACACTATATGTATATTGTATTTATTCCGTTCAAACCACAGCGCAAACAGCTTTCCATTGTGAGTTAAAGCATTCTGTACTTAGATTATCTAATTAACTAAAACTAATTGAACTAATTAATTGTTTATCAATGTATTATAACAGTATTTTGTATTGGCATAATGAATCAAAGAATGAATAAATATTTGTTGCAATAAATTTATATAAATTTAGATTTCTGTGTTAAGAATTTTGGCTTCTTTGATTTTGAATTTGATGGAAAAGAACAGCCGGGCGCCTCGCCCCACAACTCTGAATCCAGCCGGGCGTCTCCACAACTCTGAATCCAGCCAGGCGCCTCGCCCTACAACTCTGAATCCAGCCGGTCGCCTCGCCCCACAACTCTGAATTCAGCCGGGCACCTCGCCCCACAACTCTGAATCCAGCCGGGCACCTCGCCCCACAACTCTGAATCTAGCCGGTCGCCTCGCCCTACAACTCTGAATCCAGCTGGGCGCCTCACCCCACAACTCTGAATCCTGCCGGGCACCTCGCCCCACAACTCTGATTCCAGCCGGGCGCCTCGCCCTACAACTCTGAATCCAGCCGGGCGTCTCCACAACTCTGAATCCAGCCGGTCGCCTCGCCCCACAACTCTGAATTCAGCCGGGCGCCTCGCCCCACAACTCTGAATCCAGCCGGTCGCCTCGCCCCACAACTCTGAATCCAGCCGGGTGTCTCGCCCCACAACTCTGAATCCAGCCGGGCGTCTCGCCCCACAACTCTGAATCCAGCCAGGCGCCTCGCCCCACAACTCTGAATCCAGCCGGGCGTCTCGCCCCACAACTCTGAATCCAGCCGGGCGTCTCGCCCCACAACTCTGAATCCAGCCAGGCGCCTCGCCCCACAACTCTGAATCCAGCCGGGCGTCTCGCCCCACAACTCTGAATCCAGCCGGGCGTCTCGCCCTCAGACTGCTCCTGAGCCCAGTATCATATTCCTCAGACTGCTCCCAAGGTCAGTATCATATTCCTCAGACTGCTCCCAAGGTCAGTATGATATTCCTCAGACTGCTCCCAAGGTCAGGGTCATATTCTTCAGACTGCTCTCAACGTCAGGATCATATTCCTCAGACTGCTCTCAAGGTCAGTATCATATTCCTCAGACTGCTCCCAAGGTCAGTATCATATTCCTCACACTGCTCCCAAGGTCAGGATCATATTCTTCAGACTGCTCTCAACGTCAGGATCATATTCCTCAGACTGCTCTCAAGGTCAGTATCATATTCCTCAGACTGCTCCCAAGGTCAGTATCATATTCCTCACACTGCTCCCAAGGTCAGGATCATATTCCTCAGACTGCTCTCAAGGTCAGGATCATATTCCTCAGACTGCTCCCAAGGTCAGTATCATATTCCTCAGACTGCTCCCAAGGTCAGGATCATATTCCTCAGACTGCTCTCAAGGTCAGGATCATATTCCTCAGACTGCTCCCAAGGTCAGGATCATATTCCTCAGACTGCTCTCAAGGTCAGTGTCATATTCCTCAGACTGCTCCCAAGGTCAGTATCATATTCCTCAGACTGCTCTCAAGGTCAATATCATATTCCTCAGACTGGTCAGTGTCCGGTCCTGGAAGAACTTGCAGATTGTCTCCGAACATTATTCCTCCAGATAAAGAGATCAGACGTCAATTCATTTCTATTCAATTTTTATTTTATACAAAATATACAAAATGTAATGGAATGAATACAACAGCATATAACGCTAGCTCCATCTATGAACTACAGCTAGAACTAGTACGAGGGGATTATCTAAGACAAGGGGGAGAGTAGGTAGAGGGGGTGACTAGATATATTATGTATGAATACAGAGATTCCTCCTCCCTTTCCTCTTTAATCCTCTTCAGTCGACGCTTCTTCAAAAACCTATCGAATATAAACAATACATAGTTACCCTTAGCAACAATCACAACAATATAACGCTCTACACTACGATAAATACCCCTATGACATCATCAGATAGGCTCCGATATAAAACAAATAGGATGATGTAATCTGATGATGTCATAGGGAGATTCAGAGAGTCGGCCATCTTTACCTTGATCAGATTTTTTGGTCCGATGTTCGTTTTCATTTTGAAGTCGTATTCTTCGTCGTCGTGGAAACTATTGTTAGGAGAGTCGTAACTAGCGTTCCACGATGAATCGCTTAAATCAACCGAACTGAGGAAGAATAAATCGAAATCACTTAGCAACCGGAGATATATTGTTGTACGGCGTAGTGAGAGAGTGATATTTTACTCACCGGATTGGAGAAGAATTTTTTGGGGTAAATAATTTTGGTTTGTGTCGCAATAAACCGGGAGTAGTGTAACATCTAACAGGTGGAATACTGAAACATAATAAACCAGGAGTAGTGTAACATCTAACAGGGGGAATACTGAAATAAAAATAAGAGAGATGAGAAAGGGAAAGAGGAGAGAGGGAGAGGGAGTGAGGAGAGATGGAGAGAAAGGGAGACAGAGGGAGGGAGTAAGGAGAGATGGAGTGAGGAGAGAGGGAGAGGGAGAGAGGAGAGAGAGGGAGGAGAGAGAAGAGGGAGAGAGAGAGGGGAGAGAGGAGAGAGAACAGAGGAGAGAGGAGAAAGGGAGTGAGGAGAGGAGGGAAAAAGAGAGAGGAGTGAGGAGATGGAGAGAGTTACCGGTAAGTGATTACACAACTTTTGTTGGAGAGGGTACTGATAGAGAGGAAAATAAGGAGAGAGGGAGGTGTAGAGAGGGAGGTGTAGAGGAGAGGGAGGTGTAGAGGAGAGAGAGGTGTAGAGGAGGTTTAGAGGAGAGGGAGGTGTAGAGGAGAGGGAGGTGTAGAGAGGGAGGTGTAGAGGAGAGGGAGGTGTAGAGGAGAGGGAGGTGTAGAGAGGGAGGTGTAGAGGAGAGGGAGGTGTAGAGAGGGAGGTGTAGAGAGAGAGGGAGGTGTAGAGAGGGAGGTGTAGAGGAGAGGGAGGTGTAGAGAGGGAGGTGTAGAGGAGAGGGAGGTGTAGAGAGGGAGGTGTAGAGGAGAGGGAGGTGTAGAGGAGAGGGAGGTTTAGAGAGGGAGGTGTAGAGGAGAGGGAGGTGTAGAGAGGGAGGTGTAGAGGAGAGGGAGGTGTAGAGAGGGAGGTGTAGAGGAGAGGGAGGTTTAGAGGAGAGGGAGGTTTAGAGAGGGAGGTGTAGAGGAGAGGGAGGTGTAGAGAGGGAGGTGTAGAGGAGAGGGAGGTTTAGAGAGGGAGGTGAAGAGGAGAGGGAGGTGTAGAGGAGAGGGAGGTGAAGAGAGGGAGGTGTAGAGAGGGAGGTGTAGAGAGGGAGGTGTAGAGGAGAGGGAGGTGTAGAGAGGGAGGTGTAGAGGAGAGGGAGGTGTAGAGGAGAGGGAGGTGTAGAGGAGAGGGAGGTGTAGAGAGGGAGGTGTAGAGAGGGAGGTGTAGAGAGGGAGGTGTAGAGGAGAGGGAGGTGTAGAGAGGGAGGTGTAGAGGAGAGGGAGGTGTAGAGGAGAGGGAGGTGTAGAGAGGGAGGTGTAGAGGAGAGGGAGGTGTAGAGAGAGAGGGAGGTGTAGAGAGGGAGGTGTAGAGGAGAGGGAGGTTTAGAGAGGGAGGTGTAGAGGAGAGGGAGGTGTAGAGAGGGAGGTGTAGAGGAGAGGGAGGTGTAGAGAGGGAGGTGTAGAGGAGAGGGAGGTTTAGAGGAGAGGGAGGTTTAGAGGAGAGGGAGGTTTAGAGAGGGAGGTGTAGAGGAGAGGGAGGTGTAGAGAGGGAGGTGTAGAGAGGGAGGTGAAGAGGAGAGGGAGGTGTAGAGGAGAGGGAGGTGAAGAGAGGGAGGTGTAGAGGAGAGGGAGGTGAAGAGAGGGAGGTGTAGAGGAGAGGGAGGTTTAGAGGAGAGGGAGGTGTAGAGGGTGAGGTGTAGAGAGGGAGGTGTAGAGAGGGAGGTGAAGAGAGGGAGGTGTAGAGGAGAGGGAGGTGTAGAGAGGGAGGTGTAGAGAGGGAGGTGTAGAGGAGAGGGAGGTTTAGAGAGGGAGGTGTAGAGGAGAGGGAGGTGTAGAGAGGGAGGTGTAGAGAGGGAGGTGTAGAGGAGAGGGAGGTTTAGAGAGGGAGGTGTAGAGGAGAGGGAGGTGTAGAGGAGAGGGAGGTGTAGAGAGGGAGGTGTAGAGGAGAGGGAGGTTTAGAGAGGGAGGTGTAGAGGAGAGGGAGGTGTAGAGAGGGAGGTGTAGAGAGGGAGGTGTAGAGGAGAGGGAGGTTTAGAGAGGGAGGTGTAGAGGAGAGGGAGGTGTAGAGAGGGAGGTTTAGAGAGGGAGGTGTAGAGGAGAGGGAGGTGAAGAGAGGGAGGTGTAGAGGAGAGGGAGGTTTAGAGGAGAGGGAGGTGTAGAGAGGGAGGTGTTGAGGAGAGGGAGGTGTAGAGAGGGAGGTGTAGAGAGGGAGGTGTAGAGGAGAGGGAGGTGTAGAGGAGAGGGAGGTGTAGAGAAGGAGGTTTAGAGGAGAGGGAGGTGTAGAGAGGGAGGTTTAGAGGAGAGAGAGGTGTAGAGGGTGAGAGGAGGTACAGTTTTTGTTACCTGGGAACTAGAAAAAGATTTTGTTGTTGCAGTAAATCTGGTTCACTAGACGTTGAACTATCAAGAGGAACTCCCAGTGAGTTATTAGATATATTTATTGAATCATCAACTCCACAAATATCTTCTACAAAATAGAAACAGTCATTGTTAGTGAAGTCATAACAAACGTGAAGTCATCATGTTGTTAACGGTGTATGTTTGTTACCGTCGGAGAAACTGTGATCCCATTCCGGAGGATGAGTTGTATCGATAGTTTCTGGAGTACATAGTTTATCAGGTATCAGATAGTGCAGAGGATATGTCACTAATAACCATAAACTAGTGACAACAGTCAGAAAATAACGAAACATTTCTACCATTTTACGCATCTGCAAAATAATTCAATTACCTCCGATATTTACTGGATCAAGAGAGAGACAGAAGAAGAGATGGAGAGAGAGACAGAGAGAGAGAGAGACAAATAGAGAGGAGTAATGGTGTTAAATACTGACCGTTTTATTGAAGATTATCTGACAACGTCGCCTTCTTAAAACCTACAATTACACAACAGATCCAGTAATCATCTACACAGCCCGGTAGCGCCCTCTCTCTTCAGAAACATTCACCATTCGGGTGGTTTGTAGATGAAGTCTGTGAAATGCAGCCGATCAGTTTTTGAAAGTTTATGTTTGGTGTTTGTAGTTGTGAAGTGTTTAGTATCTAGGAGAGGGGAGAAGGGTGGGATGGGGGGGAAGGGTGGGGATGGTTGGAAGGTCCAGGCTGAGGATGGGGGGGCAGCAGCGTCCAGGCAGAGGATGGGGGGAGTAGGGTCCAGGCTGAGGGTGGGGTGGGGAGTAGGGCACCAGATTAACTATATCAAAACCCCAGAGAAGTGAACTGTGGTAAGCGAGTTAAAACTCACCTTTTGAATGATGTTATTTTCTAATATAGAATTCACTGACGGTCGACAGTTCGGATCCATTGTCATCATACTGCTGATAATAGCCAGTAAATCACTGGATTTACCTACAATTCAAATTAGCGAATTTAACTGTAGTGATTAATTATTGAGAAAACACTGATTGACAAAACGCAGTATATTTTAAATACCAACGTAGATCAAAAAGAGTTTCACAGATTTTTACCTTTGAGAAACTGAGTTGGAATTTGATTGGTGCGAAGTTGATGCCATCCTTCGCCTCCTCGAGGTAAATCTAGATCTGACGCTAATTCTAATATAGTGATTCCCAAACTGAAACAAATAACAACAAATTAAACTCATTTCAATTCATTTATAATAGACTGGTGTACAAATAGACACTGTTCAGTGAGTGGCTGTATGACAGAGGAGAGGGAGAGAAAGGAGAGAGGAAGGAGACAGGAGAGATGTAGGGGGAAGGAGAGACAGAGAGGGGGAGAGGGGAGGGGAGAGAGGGGAGGGAAAGGAGGGGAGAGAGGAAGGAGAGGGAGCTCAGTAAATTACCTGACTATCATCATTCTAATAGTTCAGAAGAGGGGGAGAGATGAGACAGGAGGGAGGGGAGAGATGAAGGAGGTGGGGAGAGATGAGAGGAGGGAGGGGAGAGATGAGAGAGGAGAGGGAGAGAGGAAGGAGAGGGAGCTCAGTAGATTACCTGAATATATCAGCAGCTTTCCCAACTCGTCCTTCTAATAGTTCAAGAGAGGGGAGAGATGAGAGAGGGAGAGAGGAAGGAGAGGGAGCTCAGTAGATTACCTGAATATATCAGCAGCTTTCCCAACTCGTCCTTCTAATAGTTCAAGAGAGGGGAGAGATGAGAGAGGGAGAGAGGAAGGAGAGGGAGCTCAGTAGATTACCTGAATATATCAGCAGCTTTCCCAACTCGTCCTTCTAATAGTTCAAGAGAGGGGAGAGATGAGAGAGGGAGAGAGGAAGGAGAGGGAGCTCAGTAGATTACCTGACTATCATCATTCTAATAGTTCAGAAGAGGGGGAGAGATGAGACAGGAGGGAGGGGAGAGATGAAGGAGGTGGGGAGAGATGAGAGGAGGGAGGGGAGAGATGAGAGAGGAGAGGGAGAGAGGAAGGAGAGGGAGCTCAGTAGATTACCTGACTATCATCATTCTAATAGTTCAGAAGAGGGGGAGAGATGAGACAGGAGGGAGGGGAGAGATGAAGGAGGTGGGGAGAGATGAGAGGAGGGAGGGGAGAGATGAGAGAGGAGAGGGAGAGAGGAAGGAGAGGGAGCTCAGTAGATTACCTGAATATATCAGCAGCTTTCCCAACTCGTCCTTCTAATAGTTCAAGAGAGGGGAGAGATGAGAGAGGGAGAGAGGAAGGAGAGGGAGCTCAGTAGATTACCTGAATATATCAGCAGCTTTCCCAACTCGTCCTTCTAATAATTCAGGAGCCATGTATTTACAATCACCATCTTGAGCTTCTTGAATATTTCCTCCCTAGAAACAACAATTAAACAAATCTCATTGTTATTAATCAATCACAAAACCAGCGACCAGCAGCCAGCGACCAGCGACCAGCAGCAACCAGCAACCAGCAACCAGCAGCAACCAGCGACCAGCAACCAGTTTCCAGTTAAAATCTAGGGTTTAAACTGAGTTTGGGCTACTCAGTAATAATGAGAAACAGTAGTTACCGTGACGATATCTATAACTAATCCGAAGTCACCTAGTTTAGCGAGTCCATCCTCTCCGATGAATATATTATCAGGTTTTATATCCATATGAATCAGGTCGTGGTCGTGAAGATGTTTAACGGCTAATAATAAATCTACTAAATAATTCCAGACGAGTTTCTCGCTGATGTCGTGCTGTAACTCGGAATAATCTGTTAAACTGTAACATAAATCATATTCAAATTTATTTTACCCAATTTCAAATCATGTGGTTTTTCTACTCAAAGATGTACACCGCAGTCAACTGTGGTGAAGAGCCACCAGGTGTCACTAGTGTGCAGTAGGACATTAATCTGGCCTGACACACAAGTGTAGTACAGTATTCATTACCTAGCCCGACACCAGGTGCCACTAGTGTATATTTACCTGGCCTGACACCAGGTGTCAGTAGTGTATATTTACCTGACCTGACACCAGGTGTCACTAGTGTATATTTACCTAGCCTGACACCAGGTGTCACTAGTGTATATTTACCTAGCCTGACACCAGGTGTCAGTAGTGTATATTTACCTAGCCTGACACCAGGTGTCAGTAGTGTATATTTACCTAGCCTGACACCAGGTGTCACTAGTGTATATTTACCTAGCCTGACACCAGGTGTCACTAGTGTATATTTACCTAGCCTGACACCAGGTGTCAGTAGTGTATATTTACCTAGCCTGACACCAGGTGTCACTAGTGTATATTTACCTAGCCTGACACCAGGTGTCACTAGTGTATATTTACCTAGCCTGACACCAGGTGTCAGTAGTGTATATTTACCTAGCCTGACACCAGGTGTCAGTAGTGTATATTTACCTAGCCTGACACCAGGTGTCAGTAGTGTATATTTACCTGACCTGACACCAGGTGTCAGTAGTGTATATTTACCTAGCCTGACACCAGGTGTCACTAGTGTTTATTTACCTAGCCTGACACCAGGTGTCACTAGTGTATATTTACCTAGCCTGACACCAGGTGTCAGTAGTGTATATTTACCTAGCCTGACACCAGGTGTCAGTAGTGTATATTTACCTAGCCTGACACCAGGTGTCACTAGTGTATATTTACCTAGCCTGACACCAGGTGTCACTAGTGTATATTTACCTAGCCTGACACCAGGTGTCAGTAGTGTATATTTACCTAGCCTGACACCAGGTGTCAGTAGTGTATATTTACCTGACCTGACACCAGGTGTCAGTAGTGTATATTTACCTAGCCTGACACCAGGTGTCACTAGTGTTTATTTACCTAGCCTGACACCAGGTGTCACTAGTGTATATTTACCTAGCCTGACACCAGGTGTCAGTAGTGTATGTTTACCTAGCCTGACACCAGGTGTCAGTAGTGTATATTAACCTAGCCTGACACCAGGTGTCACTAGTGTTTATTTACCTAGCCTGACACCAGGTGTCACTAGTGTATATTTACCTAGCCTGACACCAGGTGTCAGTAGTGTATATTTACCTAGCCTGACACCAGGTGTCACTAGTGTATATTTACCTAGCCTGACACCAGGTGTCAGTAGTGTATATTTACCTAGCCTGACACCAGGTGTCAGTAGTGTATATTTACCTGACCTGACACCAGGTGTCAGTAGTGTATATTTACCTAGCCTGACACCAGGTGTCACTAGTGTTTATTTACCTAGCCTGACACCAGGTGTCACTAGTGTATATTTACCTAGCCTGACACCAGGTGTCAGTAGTGTATATTTACCTAGCCTGACACCAGGTGTCACTAGTGTATATTTACCTAGCCTGACACAGTTCAGTCTGTATGTATAGATGTTGTCTTTCCTCCCACGCTTTATAAAATCTCACACAATTCTCGTGCTTTTTCAGTTTCTCGTGTTTCGCGACTTCCTCCAATTTACGACACCTGAAACCGAATTTAAAAATATCGACAATTATTAATAGATTTGGCAGTGTAGTATTGTTACGTGTTGCCGTAGCGACGATGAAAGCGGGACGTACCGATCAGATTCACCGCGGAATTTATCACGTGATCTTTTAACGGCGTAGAAATTACCATCGTCTTTACTGCGGACTTTAAACACCTACAACAATACACAGTATGTGACTATCAGTACGGAGCCAACCACTCTGAGACTGGAGCCACCCCTTAGATAGACTGGAGCAACCCAACAGCCTGGAGCAAACTACTTTGTCTGGAACAAGCCTCTGTGCCTGGAGTCAATTTTAGCATTCGACCATGGAGCCGCCCTGAACATCCTGGAGCCACCCACTAAGCCCTGTAAAACTTGTTTTCAGGACTTACTTCTCCGAATGAACCACTTCCAAGTTTAGAATGAACTTCAAAACATTGATCAAAATAAAGTTCTTCACTTTGTTGATTGTAATTAGTTAAACAACCTACAATGAGAAACAGAAACATTTAAACAAGAAACACTCGACGATCGAATTCAACACTTTTAAAATTAAACGATTTAAACCTGTTTGTTGTTCCGGTAAAAATGATACTAATTGAGCCTTTAATACCGGTCGTTGTAGATAAATGCGGCTAATAGGTGGCGCACTCTTCACGGGTGGTTTCGGAGGTAGACAATCTCTAGGAGTTCCGCCGCCTGCTCGCTCTCTTTCCTGTGTGAACACAACAATTCATTGTACAATATCAGTTAACCCAAGTGGGGGGAGGGGGGTGAGGGTGAGGGTGGAATGACAGCTAGTTTCTGTTGGTAATTAGTTAGAGCCTCCTGTATGTATTCTTTTCCTGCATGCAATTAAATTATACAATTTCTTTCTAATAACGAGCACAATTATTTTGTTGAAATCCTGGAAAATAGAATCTTACCCGTCAAATAATAATTCAATAAGCAATTAGTAGAGTTCAACAAGTACCTCAAATAAAAATGAATTTGACATTTCCTGATTTGTTGTCGAATGAAGAAGTTACCTTTTTTGTGGAGAAAGTTTGTTGGTGTGAATAGAATTTGGGAGTCGGACGCGGAGTTAGATTTACACCGGGCATCCTCACTGATCCCCTCACTGTGATCCCTCACTCCTCACGGGTCTGTTCACTTTTTTTGAGTTAATTTTCAGGTTTTTTTTTCTCTCAAGTTTCAGAAAAGTCAAAAAACGGCGCCGCCATTTTACACGGGAAATCATTTCCGGTTTCTAACGGACGATTCCAGTTCGGACATCGGCGCAAGTTAGTTCACCCTTTCACCGTCTACGTTATTTTTAGGGGCAGCACTTGACGGTCGAGATGATCGCCGGTGCACGGGAAATGCGAGTCATGTGACAGTTCAATATGGCGGATGTCAGTGATCAGTGATTGTGATTTATAGAGTAGTTTGTCTAGAGTCTGAAGATGTCGTCATCCCGAGGAGGAGCCGGTGGATACGGGACGGTTAAAGAATACAGAGATGATCCATCGATTGTATATAGAGATGACCCTGGTTCAAACCGGGCTGCTGCTGCTGCTGCTGCTGGTGGATATCAGCATCAATCCAGTCAGTTCCCGAGTTTCTTCAGTTTGTTACTTTGTCTCCTCACTCTCATCAATCTGTGCTGCTGTTTCAGTTTAATTTAAAAACAAGCTCCTCTTTATTTATTGTAACTGCTGTGAGTTTGACTATGACTCAAGGCTGGTGGTTTTAGAGTTGAGACTTGTTGAACTAAATAATAGTGGAAAAACTACATGTACAAACTCTCAGTATATCTGGTGCTGGTGCTCTGTTTATGCTCAGCCTGATGTGAGTCGATGACTGTAGAACCAACCAGAGACGATGTATGGGTTACAGCTAGGAATGATACCTGTAGGCCCGGGGTTATAGGGTCACTAGGTCCCCAGGGTTAGGGTAGGTCGCCGCCAGGGTTAGGGTAGGTCGCCGCCAGGGTTAGGGTAGGTCGCCCCCAGGGTTAGGGTAGGTCGCCCCCAGGGTTAGGGTTACTTGGCCCCGGAGAATACTAAGATTGTTTTTTATTTACCTCTAGGAATTGGTAACTATGAGAGATTACACGACCAACTGAGCAGTAATATATTCCAGATTAATACTAACAGTAAGTATAACCCCCCCTCCTCTCCCCTTCAGACAGTCCTGAGTCCCCCCTCTTCAGAGACTCCCTCCTTCTAGGCCCCCTCTCCCTTCAAGTCAGTCCTGACTCCCTCCTCCTGACCCCCCTCTCCCTTCAAGTCAGTCCCGAACCCCCTTCTTCAGTTACACTCCTGACCCCTGTCTTTCAGTTACCCTCTTGTGCCCCCCTCCAGTCACAATACTGACCCCCTCCCTCCAGTCACAATACTGACCCCCTTCCTCCAGTCTCAATACTGACCCCTCTCCCTCCAGTCACAATACTGACCCCCTCCCTCCAGTCTCAATACTGACCCCTCTCCCTCCAGTAACAATACTCACCCCCCTCAATCTTTCTCGCATGTTAATGACAGTGTTATCATTAATTGTCTATTTAAGCGACGTCACTGGAGCGATTGTTGTCACAAATAGGAAGTAAAAATGACACTCCTCAACATCGAGAAAAACTGTAAGTAACAGTTCCACAGTTCCACACTCAGTTCTACAGTTCTGTACACAGTTCAGGACCCAGTTCCACAGTTCTGTCCTCAGTTCCACAATTCTGGACTCAGTTCAACAATTCTGGATCCAGCATTTCGAACTAACTAATTCTAACTGATCAAACTCAACTTAGTTTTACATCTCTTCAGTTCGGTTTATGTTGAATATCTTTTTCGTTTCAAAGTCATGAACAGCAACAGAGAACGAACAGAATTATAGCAGAAACGCTGTCAACTCTGAAAGCTTCACAGAAAATTCCAGGTGCTACAAGTGTAAGTAAAATACTAGAAAAACCTTCACTTGGTTCAGTGAGTTTTTACACTTTATTTGGAATGAAATAATATTCGTTCGTTCGTTTGATGTTTTCTTGTTTGTTCAAACAGCAACAGAAAATGAATCTAACGCGATTGAACAGTCAATTTAGAGAAACTGTTGAAAGATACAACAGAATTCAAAAGGTAAAAATCATCCCGGTCAAAGTTACACCTCGTTAAACTATATACAGTTTCAGTTCTCTGGTTTGAGCGAGGTTTTTAAACCTCTTGTCTTTGTTAAGTTTTAATTAAGAACAGTGGAACCATCTCCTGGTCCAGGACAAAGTTCCTCTTGGTCCAATGCACAGTTCCTCATGGTCCAATGCACTCAGTTCCTCATGGTCCAACACTTCCTCGTGGTCCAACAGTTCCTCGTGGTCCAACAGTTCCTCGTGGTCCAACAGTTCCACATGGTCCAACACTTCCTCGTGGTCCAACACTTCCTCGTGGTCCAACAGTTCCTCGTGGTCCAACAGTTCCTCATGGTCCAACAGTTCCTCATGGTCCAACACTCAGTTCCTGATGGTCCTACACTCAGTTCCTCATGGTCCAACAGTTCCTAGCAGTATAATTTAAACACTTGTATTATTTCATCCCCATCAAACTGAGCTTATATTTACAGGTTGAATTATATTCTATTTTATAGAATGTTGCTGAAAGAATTAGATCCTGTAAACCATTAGTGAAAAAACAGTCAGAATCCGGGCAATTAATAGCAATAGATTCACCTGTCGGTTGGAACGTAAGTATCCATCTTCTACACTCTACACACCGGTTTCAATTTCAGAACATTGACAGTTTGAGGGTTTACAGAGCTGCCGACTGTTCCTGATTTCAGTATTTGTTACTATTCTATCGCGATAAATACTGATTTGATTTGTTTGATGCATACAGAAATATGAAAGATGTTACTGAGGGTCTTACTGTTGATTACTGATTAATTTGAACAGAAATATGAAAGATGTTACTGAGGGTCTTACTGTTGATTACTGATTAATTTAAACAGAAATATGAAAGATGTCACTGAGGGTCTTACTGTTGATTACTGATTAATTTGAACAGAAATATGAAATATGTTACTGAGGGTCTTACTGTTGATAACTGATTAATTTGAACAGAAATATGAAATATGTTACTGAGGGTCTTACTGTTGATAACTGATTAATTTGAACAGAAATATGAAAGATGTTACTGAGGGTCTTACTGTTGATTACTGATTAATTTAAACAGAAATATGAAAGATGTCACTGAGGGTCTTACTGTTGATTACTGATTAATTTGAACAGAAATATGAAATATGTTACTGAGGGTCTTACTGTTGATTACTGATTAATTTGAACAGAAATATGAAATATGTTACTGAGGGTCTTACTGTTGATTACTGATTAATTTGAACAGAAATATGAAATATGTTACTGAGGGTCTTACTGTTGATTACTGATTAATTTGAACAGAAATATGAAAGATGTTACTGAGGGTCTTACTGTTGATTACTGATTAATTTGAACAGAAATATGAAAGATGTTACTGAGGGTCTTACTGTTGATTACTGATTAATTTGAACAGAAATATGAAAGATGTTACTGAGGGTCTTACTGTTGATTACTGATTAATTTGAACAGAAATATGAAAGATGTTACTGAGGGTCTTACTGTTGATTACTGATTAATTTGAACAGAAATATGAAAGATGTTACTGATAGCATTTTGCAGAGGTTGACGGACTTAGGTTTTTAAATAGTGTTACATTTAGATTTTGACCTAGATCTCAGTGATTGAAATATAGGTGGCGTGTATTACTCTCCTCGTCCCTTCTAATTCTATCGGTTACGTAAGAAATATTTGAGATGAAGAAATTGATTTATTTGATGACAGGATGAAGACAACGATCGCCAAAATTTCTTCGAACAAGAAGAGAAACGTCAGGCGCAGATACAAGCAGAAAACGATCAAATAGCGATGGATGTAGAATTAGCTCAAGAACGAGAACAACAAATTAAACAATTAGAGGTCAGTTAATGAGAACAACAAATTAAACAATTAGAGGTCAGTTAATGAAGCCAGACTGTCTCTACTGTGCTAAAAGTATAAAGTCGTCACATTACTGAAGTCATCTCTATTTTTGAGTCTCAATTTGTACTTCTAAATCAATTTACTAAGTGTAATTCATCATTTGGACAAGTCGTCACATTACTGAAGTCATCTCTATTTTTTAGTCTCAATTTGTATTTCTAAATCAATTCACTAAGTGTAAGTCATCATTTGGATAAGTCGTCACATTACTGAAGTCATCTCTATTTTTTAGTCTCAATTTGTATTTCTAAATCAATTCACTAAGTGTAAGTCATCATTTGGACAAGTCGTCACATTACTGAAGTCATCTCTATTTTTGAGTCTCAATTTGTATTTCAATATTTATGTTTTTAATTCATTTTACAAGTGTCATTTGGATAAGTGAACAACATAATTATCACAGTCCCAACTTCATTGTTTATTTGTTTATATTTCAGGGAGATATTCTTGATATAAACGAGGTTTTCAAAGATTTAGCAAATTTAGTTTACGAACAAGGAGACACTATAGGTAAAACAATACGCCATCTATTGGACACATTGTGAGATATGTATCGTGTTTATATGTATTTTCTAAATTTAGAATCGATAGAAGCGAATGTAACTCGGGCTGCGGATGACGTCCACGAAGGTGGAAAACAGCTACATCAAGCATCGGAATATCAGGTCATTATCATAGTGTTATTTCTTACTGATAGATGGCGAACTAGTCACCGTTTTGCTATCTCCTCAAAAATTGAACTTAATTTGTGATTTTTAAAATGGTTTTCACATTTTGTCCTTTCAGAAAAAGTATCGCAAGAAATTATGCATATTTGTGGCTATTGTTGCAATTATTGCTGCCATAGTGATAACAATAGTAGTGGTTGAAGTGAAAAAGAAGAAATAATATTGTACTTAAATTAATCAAGAGAGCTGGCTATACGTGTGTTTTTCATGTGGTGGCATTTTCAATTTTTCTGTCATGAAAATTAATATCATCATTCCAGATTTATTTATATATATTAATACTGATAAAATGTATCTTCTAAGTCAGTTGAGTTACAATTTGTGAAATACAGTAGACTCTGTCTCTAACTGCGGTAAAGTTGAGACCGGTAAAATTCTACCTCGAGTTGGTGTCAAATACTGAGTAAGAGTTTGTGAAATACAGTAGACTCTCTCTCTTGCTGCGGTTAAGTTGAGACCGGTAAAATTCTACCCCGAGTTGGTGTCAAATACTGAGTAAGAGTTTGTGAAATACAGTAGACTCTGTCTCTTAATGCGGTAAAGTTGAGACCGGTAAAATTCTACCCCGAGTTGGTGTCAAATACTGAGTAAGAGTTTGTGAAATACAGTAGACTCTCTCTCTTGCTGCGGTAAAGTTGAGACCGGTAAAATTCTACCCCGAGTTGGTGTCAAATACTGAGTAAGAGTTTGTGAAATACAGTAGACTCTGTCTCTTACTGCGGTAAAGTTGAGACCGGTAAAATTCTACCCCGAGTTGGTGTCAAATACTGAGTAAGAGTTTGTGAAATACAGTAGACTCTGTCTCTTACTGCGGTAAAGTTGAGACCGGTAAAATTCTACCCCGAGTTGGTGTCAAATACTGAGTAAGAGTTTGTGAAATACAGTAGACTCTGTCTCTTACTGCGGTAAAGTTGAGACTGGTAAAATTCTACCCCGAGTTGAAACTCTAAAGCACAGAAAAACTTAAAGAGATGATTTCATAAATTTTGTCAATAATTTGTTTAAAATCATTATTTTGTAAATAAAATTGTATAAAACTGATAATATATGTTACTAAAACTAAATATTTTACATATTCATTCATTTATTTATACACAGTTTGTAGTAAAAAAGTAATCCATTTTCAGCATAGAATTTACATGCAACCTCCCCTGCCCTGGAGTGGATCAGAGTCCAGCCCAGCAGGAGTGGATCAGAGTCCGAACTGGCTGGAGTGGATCCAAGTCCGAACCGGCTGGAGTGGATCTGAGTCCAGCCCAGCTGGAGTGGATCCAAGTCCGGACTGGCTGGAGTGGATCCGAGTCCAGCCCATCTGGAGTGGATCCAAGTCCGGACTGGCTGGAGTGGATCTGAGTCCAGCCCAGCTGGAGTGGATCCAAGTCCGGACTGGCTGGAGTGGATCCAAGTCCGGACCGGCTGGAGTGGATCCAAGTCCGGACCGGCTGGAGTGGATGCAAGTCCGAACCGGCTGGAGTGGATCCAAGTCCGGACTGGCTGGAGTGGATCCGAGTCCAGCCCGGCTGGAGTGGATCCGAGTCCGAACTGACTGGAGTGGATCCAAGTCCGGACCGGCTGGAGTGGATCCAAGTCCGAACCGGCTGGAGTGGATCTGAGTCCAGCCCAGCTGGAGTGGATCCAAGTCCGAACTGACTGGAGTGGATCCAAGTCCGGACCGGCTGGAGTGGATCCAAGTCCGGACTGGCTGGAGTCAATCCTAGTCCAGCCCAGCTGGAGTGGATCCAAGTCCGAACTGACTGGAGTTGATCCAAGTCTGGAATCTACTGTAGATCTGTGACAATCGTAGAAATGACTGAATTTTAAACAAATCCACATAAAATTTCAGTTTTATGAGAATTGAACTCGTCTCTCAATAACGAGATATCTTTATTACAGTCTAACACAAGAACGGGCGCCGGTATCGGGAACTGATTCCCTTTCATTAACCAATCCTCGTGTAGTTCGTGTAAACAATTCAAATACGATAAAGGAATCTCCGATTCTTCAGCGCGATTCCGTTTAATCAAACGTTGCCGACAGATTTCCGGATCGACGCGTAAATAAACGATCAAATCGATTTTATTGGCCTTTTTTTTCACGATCCAATCGTACCATTCGTTTAAAACGGCGAAATCGAAATCGGGCATTAAATCGGCTCGGTGTAGATTCTCTACGAAACACGCCCTCGCGCTATAAATAGAACGTTCCATCAGTTTAACCGGTCGCTCGGTTACCTTACAATGAATCTCCGTCATCGTTAATTGAACGTACGATTGAAACGCGAGGCTCCACCTTTTGGCATCTTTATACATTAACTCGAGGGTATTGTTACCGCGTACACTCTTCCACATAGCGACCGGTTCCTGGAAGATCTCGACGTGCGGAGAACTCGAGAAATGTTGCAGGAACGTCGATTTACCGCTGCCGATGTTACCCTCGACGACCACTGTGAATTTATCCGTTTTTACGGAATCGGGAATCACCGCAAAATCGTTACACGATGATTCATCGTTTAAACTACACGAACCAAACATACCGTCAATCAGCGCCACCTAGTGAATGCAAAAAATAATTCAAATATTACATTTACACCGATTAACTTCATAATCTTCACAACTCGGAAAAAAATTGAATATCTTTTTCTGGATCTTTCGCGATTTCAGCCAAATTCGGCTCAGTTTGAGGTCTTGACAAAAACTTACAAGGGTAAAGGCTGAATATGACCAAAAACTGTCCATGTTAAAGATGAGGATGCGCTGAATGGGAGATTTGGTTGGTCGCTGTAGACAGTGAGGCCGAGGACGCATACCACACACACGCACCAGGCCAGGGCCGGTGGAGGTTTACGCCTGGGTCTTAGGCGCTGTAGACAGTGAGGCCGAGGACACACCACCACTATACCACACGCACCAGGCCAGGGCCGGTGGAGGTTTACGCCTGGGTCTTAGGCGCTGTAGACAGTGAGGCCGAGGACACACCACCACTATACCACACGCACCAGGCCAGAGCCGGTGGGGGATAACGCCTGGGTCTTAGGCGCTGTAGACAGTGAGGCCGAGGACACACAACCACTATACCACACGCACCAGGCCAGGGCCGGCGGGGGATTACGCCTGGGTCTTAGGCGCTGTAGACAGTGAGGCCGAGGACACACAACCACTATACCACACGCACCAGGCCAGGGCCGGCGGGGGATTACGCTGGGTCCTTCCAATTACCGAGATCAGCGTGTTTATCCCGAGATCTGAAAGAGCTCTAGGGAAATTTGCGGAGGACATTTGAAATAGTATTAGCAAGTTCCTATCCTATCTGTTTTGTCTGGCTAAGAAAATGAAACTAATAAAATGTGGCGATCATTCAGAGTTCACATCATTTCAGTGATCTTGGAGATTTCATTTCAAATTCTTGATTCATATAACTCTAGATATAAATTACATTCATTAGTTCGCCTAAATTCATCTCTACAATTGATCTTTGTATTTTTCTTACTGGTTGTTTCCTTAACAAAGCTATACTGCCTAATCTTTCGTTAACATAAATGATACTGCCTAATCTATTAGGTCTACCTGTGCAATCTGCGCAAAGATTACCATGATTCCAAATAACTTGATAATTTCATTTTTCCTTCTAAAGTCTGTCACTTTTTAAAGATTTTTTTTTTTAGAAGTGTTTCACTAGTGGGGAGAAAGTACTTCACATCAAACTTTGAATAGCTTCTCAAGTACCCGTGCATTCTTGTGAATAAAAATTTCTAATCAGGAAAACCAGGAAAAACCCGCTACCGCGATGAAACCTTATAAAAGTCGCGCTAATTCGAATTTCTCTCATAAAAGAGACAATTTTCTGAAGAATAGGTTACTGGAATATTCTACAGATACGACAGAACAGTAAAGGTTTGTTACAACTTTCAAGTAGAGACACAGCTGCCAAATTCTTTCCATCATATAGGCCTAATTTGTTAGCTCTTTTTCTAGCCGAAGATGCGTTATATTGTGGTATTGGCACTGGTTTGTTTGGTGACTGTGTGTTACGTTCAGCAGGGAGAAGCAATATTCAGTTGTCGGCGTTATTGTAGATTAGTCTGTTTAAGAGTTGGATTTAGCTATCGATGCGCTATAGTTTGCAACATCAGATGCTCGAACCGCAGAAAACGCGACGTTTCATCAAACGCCGCGGTAAGTTTTGTTTTTATACGAGGCCCGATGTGATCTTGTACGTATATATTTCTAAACGCATTAACCCTTTCAGTGCTAATTAATACCCTATAGTGCTGGAGATAATTTGAAAAATTCCACCCTAGCGTGTTGAATAATGGGAATTCCACTATAGTGCTTCTACACCGCGGCGCGATGTATCGTTAGTTACTAGTATTTCACAGTGTTTGACAGGTGCTGCCATCTTTCAATAGAGATAATTACTAATTACATCAATACACCGCAGTGCGGTGTACTAGCAAAATCTATCACTGATTTATACACCGCACTGCGGTGTAGACGCACTGAAAGGGTTAAAAGAATTTTCGGCAGCGTCGATATTTCGACATTAAACGTCGTTTTGTAGGCAGAGGCAGCAAATGCGACGGACGCTAAACGCGAAATAACGATTCCGAACAATTTCGATTTCTTCGATGTAAACGAAGATGGAAAGATATCGTTAGATGAATTCTCTGCTGCCATGGAATTGGACGACGACGACGCTAAATTCCTGATGCGCAAAGCCGATAAAAACGGTCAGTTATATTCAAAACCCGAGAGGACGTTCTCACTTTTTTAAAAAAGAATTCACCAGCGAGCGAGCGATCCATTTGAAAAATGAATCTCACTCTCAAAAAAATGTCACTCATCATTTATATGTAATTAATTACTCTTCTCACTCAGTTCTCCGTAATTAGTGTCAGTCTGCCTATAAATACTGTTGTTTTTCTATTGACTACACTCATTCACCTGATGAAGCTTCTATTCATTAGAAGCGAAAGTTCGTGCGTCAAATAAATAGTTAACCTATATAGTACTACTCGTCTCGTTACTTTAAAAAAATCTAAACGTAAAATGCTGTCATAATTTCATTATTTACATTTTCTAAACTATTCGGCTGTGTGTAGGTAAAGGCCTACAGCCTGAATGAATCATTTCATGACGATTATGATTGAACTCAAAAGAGTTTTTTAAATCGTTTAATTCAGAGGACTCATTTGTTGACGAGGAAGAATTCAAAGCTGCTCCTTGGCCGTTCCAGAAGAGAAATGATGGTAAGTATTAGAACAATAACCTGCAAACTGAAACGTGGTGAACCGATAATACGATAAAAACCGACTATTTACAGAATAAAAGAATTTAAAAACAAGAATTTATTTATTCAATCTAAAATATATAGAATACATGACGTTTCGATCTCACCCTAGAGATCATTGTCAGGTGTGAGATTGACGATGATCTCACACACTTGACGATGATCTCTAGGGTGAGATCGAAACGTTGTGTCTTTTATATATTTTAGATTGAATAAATAAATTCAGGGGCCAGTTGCTCAAAAGTTGGTTAAAGATAACCGGCCGTTAAATACCATAGTAACAATGAAATTTCAATTGTCACCATATCAACTATCCACTGGTTAACTCTAACCAACCTTTGAGCAACCGGCCCCTGGTTTTTAAATTCTTTTAATCTGTAGATAGTGGGTTTTTATCTTATGATGGTAAGTACGATTCCATTTCATATCGGAACTTATCTATAACCTAGTCAAGAATATTCATTTTCTTAATTCTAGCACATTTTATGTTTTAGTATCTTTGTTTATGCGAGATATCTTCCTTCATTTTCAGTTGATAATTGTGACTGCAAGAATAAGACACCACCAGATCCAAAACCGAAGAAGGGAAATTAAAGTAAATCACCTTAAACTAATTCCATATGAATAATAATGCAAAAAATACATTTCAATATGAATATTTTGTCTATCCAAAACTATCTCAGTTAACAATAAATTTCATTGAATTTGATTGATCGACGATTCTCGGTAATGTTATGTTATTTTCCTACAAAAATATTATGTAAAATATGCCTCCAGCAGCGGATATTCATTACTGATATGATTTAAAGTGTTAACATCGATAAGGAATAAATAAAAAAGTTATATTTCAAGGCATTTTGGTTGTTTGAGTCATACAGTCTCACTCCGACACTCGTGCACAACACCACAAGGATTCAACAACAAACAAGGAGTGTTGCGCGCATGGGAAGCTTCGGGCTTGGGTTTTTAGGCCTTAGCAAAAACGTCGGCGCTTCTTTAATCCCCTCATCGTGTGACAACTGACAATACAGAAAACATCCATCGAATTTTGTGGATTTTTATAGTCTTGTTTACCTACCTATCTGAATTAAATTTTACCGGGAGATTTTCTTTCACGGGCGTAACGTGCTGCCATCTATAAAGTCTGGGGCGTACCCCACATCAATGGATTCCCGGATCTATGGCTAATATTCTCAGATTTTACATGTCAAATGTGTTTTGGGATGTATGTTCTCATTTATAAAAAAAATTTAATATTTAGGGTAGGCACAGGGAAGCGAGTATTTTGCATGCACAGGGAAGCGAGTAATGCTTCTACTGAGGGTGGTTCCGAATAATGCCGGATGATGGGTAGCTCCGCTACACATGGGTGATAATATTCACATTTGAACCCTTTCAGAAGCCCTAATGAATAGGTAAATCGATTTGAATATTGACCGACGGTCCTACAATCGAGATCGGGGCCCAGAGAACCCGTGGGGTGCGTTCAACTCAATTCCGGTCGCGCGCGGCAACGCCCGTCTCCACCAGCCAGCCAGTGATTTCAGCACTTGGTGCTGATGGTCTATCGATTTACAGCGCGCCTGGGTCTAACGCCATCTAGTTTATATTTGCTGTATTTTTGACAGAAACGCGGAAGTAAACATTGGGAAGCTGTAAAATGCGAAAAAACGGATTTTTAGAAAATCCGACGTGAAATATCGAATTTATCGTTAATACAAACGCAAAAACAGCAAAAACGATGTGTTCACAACTCGCAGACTACATTACAGTGAGATAAAGAGATTGAGATTTGAGAGGATGAGATAGAGATTGAGAGAGAGAGAGGATGGGCTGCGGAGGAAGTAAAGATCAAACATCACCTCAACGCGGAGATAAATCAAACGGAGCAGACACAAATAATCGTCTGCCTAAAGTCAGTATTCGCGTTGATAAAAAAGTAGAATTATTGGATACGAATCCACGTCTGGTGTTTCTATTCGGTGAGTATATCTCTGGTCACGTGTCGGCCATTAAAGTGTCAATCATTGAATGAACCTCCCCTGCAGGATATCACTTTATAACCAATTGGAATGATTTTCTTTTTTACGAAATGAATTTTGTTTCGTGTCTTTATGCGTGTAATTTGAAAAGAGTGTAGAATTTAAGAGCCGGGTCACGGGTACCCGGATCGACGGGCACTTGTATGTAAATGAACTACATATTTTGTCCAATCAATAAAATGTTTTATAAACAATGTTGTTCGTTATTGTTTGAACTGGTGCAGAGTATTGATCTGTTATGTAGCGTACGTGATTCGCGACACTCAGCGCTCGCAGAGCGGGAGACATCGTAAATTATAGTAAATAGACAAAATCAATATCTCCACTCGCTGATATCATTAATGTTTAGTAGTAACTGTCACGTACTGCGCTGTGCCGTTACTGCCTAATATTGATCTATATCTCATAATAATGATCGCTAATGAACGCGGCGACAGACCCGACGGGTGGCTCCGTCAATTGGAGTTCCGGCTCCAATAGTTTATACCACTACTCCTAATTAAAACCCTAAGCAGCCCGGGGCTGGACACACCACGAGCACGCGAACCTGCTGGCGAATATAGTTGAATTCAGACTCAGTAGTACCGCGGCCCGATCCATTTCTAAACTCTCCTCAGGTCCCTATTTACTATTATTGGGTTTATCCACCACCCCATGCCCGTGGAGACACGGTTTAATGGCACCTGACCATAACGCGATGTGCGCCCAATCGATCAGGCCCGCGGTAGCCCTACAGAGCACTATCGTATCGTAAACTTGCTGCTGTCTGTAATATCGATTGTCTATTGTCGGATACCAGACAATAACAACAACGGACCAAATTAATTACAATTTAACACCTGTGTCGTGTCTAGCTATAGGCAGCTATTATTAGCGGTGTTAAGTGTTAGGTACATCGTGTCTGAATTCCTGAATTCAGCTGCAGTCTGGGGCCACACAAAACGCGGTGGAACTACGACACGACATCACGTACCGTATATAATTCTGAGTGATTGTATTTCAGGGGGACCCGGATCGAAGAAAGGTCGCGTATTGGACGATCTGATGCACACGTATGGATTCCATCACTTGAGTACAGAGGAAATTATACTCGACGAACTTCCGCAGAAAGTTAAAGATATGAACGTAAATAATAAAGATATTCAAGATATAATCAAGGTACAGAAGACTCTAGAGCTCCCGAACTCTTCATCAGCAGGGTCATCCACAGTGTGGCAGATAAAACCCACACTGTGGAACTGGATCCACAGTGGCAAATAAAACCCACACAACTGTGGAACTGGATCCACAGTGGCAAATAAAACCCAAACTGTGGAACTGGATCCACAGTGGCAAATAAAACCCACACTGTGGAACTGGATCCACAGTGTGGCAAATAAAACCCACACTGTGGAACTGGATCCACTGTGGCAAATAAAACCCACACTGTGGAACTGGATCCAAAGGGTCCATTTAAACCCACACAACTGTGGAACTGGGTTCAGAGTCAAATAAAACCCACACTGTGGAACTGGATCCACAGTGGCAAATAAAACCCACACTGTGGAACTGGATCCATAGTGGCAAATAAAACCCACACTGTGGAACTGGATCCACAGTGGCAAATAAAACCCACACTGTGGAACTGGATCCACAGTGGCAAATAAAACCCACACTGTGGAACTGGATCCACAGTGGCAAATAAAACCCACACTGTGGAACTGGATCCACAGTGGCAAATAAAACCCACACTGTGGAACTGGATCCACAGTGGCAAATAAAACCCACACTGTGGAACTGGATCCACAGTGGCAAATAAAACCCACACTGTGGAACTGGATCTACAGTGAAATAAAACCCACACTGTGGAACTGGATCCACAGTGGCAAATAAAACCCACACTGTGGAACTGGATCCACAGTGGCAAATAAAAACCACACTGTGGAACTGGATCCACAGTGGCAAATAAAACCCACACTGTGGAACTGGATCCAAAGGGTCCATTTAAACCCACACAACTGTGGAACTGGGTTCAGAGTCAAATAAAACCCACACTGTGGAACTGGATCCACAGTCAAATAAAACCCACACTGTGGAACTGGATCCACAGTGGCAAATAAAACCCACACTGTGGAACTGGATCCACAGTGGCAAATAAAACCCACACTGTGGAACTGGATCCACAGTGGCAAATAAAAACCACACTGTGGAACTGGATCCAAAGGGTCCATTTAAACCCACACAACTGTGGAACTGGGTTCAGAGTCAAACTAAACCCACACAACTGTGGAACTGGATCCAAAGAGTCAAATTAAACCCACACAACTGTGGAACTGGATCCAAAGGGTCCATTTAAACCCACACAACTGTGGAACTGGGTTCAGAGTCAAATAAAACCCACACTGTGGAACTGGATCCACAGTCAAATAAAACCCACACTGTGGAACTGGATCCACAGTGGCAAATAAAACCCACACTGTGGAACTGGATCTACAGTGAAATAGTCACACAACTTTGGAACTGGGTTCAGGGTCCAATTAAACCCACACAACTGTGGAACTGGGTTCAGGGTCCAATTAAACCCACACAACTGTGGAAGTCAAATATACCCAGACAACTGTGGAACTAGGTTCAGAGTAAAATCAAACCTACGTACACTATGAAACTGGTTTCAGAGTTGTAGAGTGTCTGATCTGTTTTTACGATGGCCATCATCCTCCATGGACCCTGGATTGGACCCTCATTATACCCTAATTTGACTCTCCGCTAACGCGCGGTTTTCTGACAGTTTGATCTAAAAATTATACATAGAATACGTTTCCAAGACGACGGCAATAATATTGACAGATTTGATATAGATATCGTGAAATGTCGTAATCGATTTTGTTCGTTTGAGAATAATGAGAGAGGGAGAGACGGAATGGAAAGGAAGGGAGGGAGGGGGGGGGGGGGTGGGCGAAATGTGAGATTGACTGAGACAATTTTGGATCAATACGTGCAGGAATTATCTTGATATAAAGATATCGGATATCTCTAAAATGTCAAACGTTAAAAGCTTCGTCAATAGAGTTATTCGTGGAATGTCGGTGGCCATGTTTTTATATTGCATTCAGTCAACACGTACCCCCCTCTCCCCTCTCCTCCCCGCCCCTCAACCCCTGATCAATACAGACTATCTTTTTTCAAGTTATTAGAAAAAGTTTCAATCAATAATTAATCATAATTATTCTGAATCGTTGAAATTGTTGAGACCGAGAAGGTTGCCATTAGTAACGAATCATAATTTTACTGAATCGTTGAAGTCTTTGAGAATGAGAAGATCGTCGTGTTCTATCATTTCTACCAGTGTAAGGTACACATATATTGTTTCTATTCCTGGGAGGAGAAATATTTATAATTCAGCATTAAATGTTTGTCCCATAAACAGGAATCACCGGGCTGCGTAACGATGAAATGGGTCGTCGATTCGATGATTGATAAAATACAGGCCGCAGAGGAAGGCGATTACGTCATCGATATTGTTCCTAATTTGCGCTATTTACTGAAATTACCGACATTCACAAATGACTGTCAAAAAGAACTGGAACGTCTCGAACAGAAGGTACGTCATTTAACGGCTGTGGTTTCCATGACGATTCTATCATCTGTCAACAATATACTATTTAGTTCCAGTTGTAGTCACTAGGAGTCCATGTCGTCATTTCTTCACCAACAAATAGACACCTTGACAAAAAACTAGAAGTTAACAACAAACTTAAAATCAGATGTGTTTATCAAAAACTCAATTTACTAAAGTCCGGGTATAAACAGATCTAATGTTTTCCAAATGTTTGACACAATCATTAAATGTTTTCAAGTACTGCTAAACTTAAAGACCAAACCGGTATAATCCGGTTTTCGTCGTAATCGGTGTTTTATGACCGCGACGTGCGGCGACCTTCACCCTCGTCATTATCTGATTACGTCAAGAGGTTTTTTTTCGGTTTATCGACGTGTTTTTGTCAAGAGAAGAATTTCCCGAAGTAACATTCCAACTTTATCATTCAACTGAAAAAACCCGCACGAAGAAAACACTTAGGAAGGTTTTTGACTTTTCGACTCAATTTTATGAATCATTTTCAAAACTGTCGAAAGGTCAAAAAGTTTTGTGTCATATTTATGGTTTTTATATGAATGGTTTTTCTTCAATAAGAACAGAAAATCTGTTACAGAAATATGCAATGAATTTATAAATGAATCCCCGATTCCCCAAACTCTAAATCTAGACTCGTGCAGAAACCCCAAGACGATACATTCATATCATTTCTTGAAAAGGACTCGAAGCGATGAGTAGAAATCGAGATTGTAAATAAACTTCATCGTGAAAATTGTGATAGTTGCATTCTTATAACTATTTAACTACCTGGAATTATACGATACATTCTGTTTTATAGAGTATTGTATAAAGATGACACACAATACTCGTCGAGCTGATTCGGTTGTGCACCTATGATGTGATGTGACCCGGCGCTTTCTGCGTCTGTCCTTCCCTCCACAGCGACCACTGATAGAATATAAAACTATATTTTAAACTAACTTAAAATGTATCCTAGGGTTTTTTAGGATATGTAACTAATATTATTTACAGTATTCAGTGTTTATAATGATATGTAACTAATATTATTTACAGTATTCAGTGTTTATAATGATATGTAACTAATATTATTTACACACACACAGTATCCAGTGATGTTTGCGTTGAATTTAGCGGTGCCTAAAGACAAACTGATTAAACACGTGGATGTGAAATCTGGAGTGGATGTGAAATCTGGAGGAGCTGGAGCTGGAGCACCGGCTAACAAACAGTTAGATATCTGTGGACAATCTGACGAAGCAGACGCCTCTAGAACTCAGGTAAACCTCATGGGGTAGGAGGGAGTGGTCATAGTAACCCTCATGGGGTGGGAGTTAGTGGTCCTAGTAACCCTCATGGGGTGGGAGTTAGTGGTCCTGGTAACCCTCATGGGGTGAGTGGGAGTCCTAGAACTCAGGTAACCCTGAATTGTGGGAGGAAGTGGTCCTAGAACTCAGGTATACCCCAGAGGTGGGAGTTGTCAATAATCCCAGAGGATGAGGCGTTAACAGTATTGAATATGTTGTGGTATTTCAATCTATTACAGAAACGAGCGATTCTTTATGAAGAAAGTTCTCGGATATTTCTGAAATATTTCCAAGATAGTTTGAGATTGGTAACAGTAGATGTGACGTGTGCGATACCAGATTTAATTTGGCATCGAGTCTCAGAATTCTTCTCTGAAATGCAGTTTACACCGAGTAAAACTGTCAACACTGTTGTCGCCTATTCATTCGGTAAGTTTTCAGAATTATGGTCCAGGTTTAACCTTATATCAGGTGTAAGTTTAGACTTGGATTTGAGAATTCTATATTAGATTGTACTTGTATAATTCTTCTTGTTAATTTACCCCCCCCCCCCCCAAAAATAGCTGTTTGATAAGTTAGTGACTGTAAATATAATATCATGTTGTGTATATTTTGTAGATGGGACGGATTTTGAACATTTAGATTTAATCAGATATAAAATGCAACGCGTCGTGTTACGTAATATCGTCGACAACCCACGTGACACCATCGTATGTATTCAACACATAAAACCGTTATTGATTATTCAAATTATATATTCATAATGAAACTGTGACGTAAACAACAATATTCAAATATTCAAGGGCAGTTCTTTTAAAAAAAGAGAAATTTCTTTTAACAAAACGAGTTTAAAATTTAACCTCCAAGCAAAAATTGAGCCCAGCGTGTGACTCTAAACCTAGTACGGCCGTGACGCTAACCCTTTGAGAGCTGGTAGGTAACCCTAACCCTAGCCATAACCCTAACCCGTCGCAAACCCTAACCCCTAGCAGGACTCGAACCACAGACCAACGGAACGCCAGCCGACCACGCTAACCGCTAGACCATAGACCAGGAGTGATTAGGGGAGTTTGTAAGTTTGTCTGGTCAGTGTGGTGACTGGTGACCAGTCAGGTGTGGTGACTGGTGACCAGTCAGGTGTGGTAACTGGTAACCAGTCAATAGTGTGATGACAATAACCGCGATATCAGTCGTGAAAGTCATATCTGAAATGAATAGTATTCATTAAAATAATTTCAATGATTTTGTTTTAGGTGAAATTATTGAATATTTTGTGTAAGAAACTCGACAATAGTCCGTCTTCAATAGAATCATTCGCTGTAGATGTATCCGGAACCACTTTAGCTGAAAATACATCCATTCCTGTAAGTCGTTCTTGATTTCATCTTCTTTTTAGCGTTTTTCAAGTCTAACTCGATCGTTATTTTCAACATATATATTTCGATCTATTTGTGATCGTTATTTTGATCGCTTTGTCGATATCTAATGCTTATAAATCACTAATACGAATAATTATCTGCAATGTTAATTTCAGAATAATTCCAAACACATAATGTTTGTCGACAGAAATCACACATATTTAGATCAGTTTATAGTGGTATCGACGAGAAAGCCAACTCGTCGAGTCAGTTTGTTTCCGCGTCAATTCCAAGCGATTTGTTCCACAGAAAACGAAGTTTGTCTTTTTCCGACCGACACTAAAACAGATCTGTGTAAATATATAGCTTTAACTATGGCTGATATTCGTCGATTATAGCAATGTATTTATTATTATCATTATCATTATAGAGTATTTTATCATTACAAAAATGTAGAAATATAATTTCATATGAAAACTTGTAAAAATCTTCATTATAATTGATGTAATTTTGAAATGCAAAATAAATTCCTCGTTCATTGTTTATTCATTTTTATTGATTCATTTTGAGTTTGAATCAATGAACTGGGCCTTTATCAGTTTTGAGATTGATAATTTTCAAATGGTTTAAAATGCTAGTTTTCAGCAGGTCACGCAGAACCTGATTTCTGTTTCCAAATCAAAGCTTCTATTTACAGTTATTCGCTTTTGAAAGTACTTTTTTGTTTTGTCGAAATCGTTATGGCCCGATTTTAAATGATAAATGTAATAAATATCTAAATTGATGACAACCAGCTATATAACTATGGATACAGGTGTAAATGTGAATAGATATTAGATGAACAACACTTCCGTCCAGTAATGGATTCATATTCAATTCAAATCAGTCTTCTGTTTTTGCAATTCGTGTTTCATCCTGTTTCTCAACAATGTCGACCGTTTGTCGTTGCCTAGCGATGCGTTAAATTCTACATCTCAGTCAAATGTATCCGAGAACTGTGAGGAACTTTCCCGGCACCCTCCCTCTCCAGCAGGACCCCCCCCGCCCTCCAGCGGGACCCTCCCCTCAAGCAGGACCCCAGTTTCACAGAATGATCTGAGCTAGTTGATTTATTTCCAAATATTTGACCTCGAATTCATAAATTAGACATGGATCAAGGATCGAGTTTTTTCTAAGTTAAAACACTAGAAATGGTAGAAATTAATTAATTTTGGTAGTCAGTCGAGTCAATGTGGGTCCTGGTGGTAAGTATTTAGAAAATAACCAATCTTTTAATTTCGAATTAATCTAACTCACAATTACATAAATGTGACTAGTTTCAAGTTTTTCACCTCAAGAGGATTACAGTTAGTTAACTAAGATTCATTGAAACACTACAAATAATTTTCGGGTTTTACTCACAATAAACGTCACTATTCCAAAGTTGTTTCTGTTTTATCAGTGTTTTATTTTATCATGGATGTATCGATATTATCATAATTACATGTATCGTTATAATATTGTATATTATAGAAATTAAATTTATGTCATATTTTTAAGATGCAAAATAAATTAAATTTTCTTTGAATTCGTTATTTTGATATTGAGGACTCAGAGACCTTGTGAGCTGTGTGGAATGATAATTATCCCCCCTCCCCCCATAATCGTCAGTTAGTCATGATGATGAAGGAACGGAAATACTAACTATGTCCAAAACGGAAATAGTTACGTCAGTGAGGATTTACACACTTGATTTAGGCCGGTTATTTAGGGTTAGGCTACTAGTAATTCATGATCTCAATTATATTTGCTGAGGTAATTGCTCGTAGGGTTAGGTAAGTGCGGTGACTCAATGTCAACAGAAGACGTCCGTGATGAACGATTCCAGACTAATGGTTGCTAAATCAAACAAAATAAGATAAACAGTACCAACATAACACGCGTTCATGACACGAGCCATTTAGATAAAATATTGTGTACATAGTTACCAGGCACCCCGCCCCTCCCCGCGGGAACCCAGTTCCATAAATCTGAGCCCCCTTGATCTGAGTTTATGTTAGTCCATTTATTTCCAAATGTTTGACCTCAAACTAAAACACTGTGTGGAACTAGAAATGAATTCATTTTTGTAGTCGGTCAATGTGGAAGCGGGTCCCGGTCGTAATTAATCAAAAATTAACTAAGTTTACTTCGAGTTATTAAGAAGTAAATTACAAAACTATAACTACATGTAGTTTTTACTTGAACCTGGGTTTTTTTTCAACTCAAGGGGGTAATTACGGTTGTAAAATTAAGATTCATTGAGACACTATATATTTTTTGGGTTTTACCCACAAGAAACGTCACTATTCCTTGTTAATAAAGTGTTCATAGTTGGATCAGTGTTTTGTTCCATGATGTGTAATCAATGAATATTTTGAAGATGCAAAATAAATTTCATTTTCTTTGAATTTGTTATTTTGATATTGAGGACTCAGAGATCTTGTGAGATGTGTGGAATGAAGCTGTGTGCTGTGATCATTACACCCCCCCCCATAATCAGCTATGTGGGAACAGGCTCATATCATTCGTCTGATTGATCACTTAAAGAAGGGGCTTTAATTCAAAACGTCTGATTGGCTGTTATTAAGATAAACTGATAAAATAATGGCCGAAAATTCAGAAACCACCCGCACCCGGTGACACGTAATAAATGTCTTAGTAAAATGGTTCTTCAATGGTTTGAAAACAAATCTATCTTAAGAGAATTGATAAGAACATCGGCAATTCAAAGCACTGATTGGTTACTGCCCCCGGTGTCACCACATAAAAATGTCCAGACAAAATTGTTCTTCCAATGATTTCTTTATCGGTGTTTATCACCTGGGACACAAAACAAATAATATTATATCACCAGATTTGATAAGAAGGTACTGCAATTCAAGTACTGTTACGTCATTTCCCTGGTAACCACATAAAACTGTCTAGATAAAAATTTCCTTCAAATGGTTTTTTATCGGTTTGTTATCTGCGACACAAAACAAATAACTATATCACCAGATTTGATAAGAAGGGCTGCAAATCAAAATTCTTTATCGGTTTGTTTATTACCCGATTCAAAAAATAACGACAAAAAATTAATCTATCATATGATAAGAAGGTCGTAATTCAAAAGTACAGATTAGTCAGTTCCCCGCGGTGACTCACGTAATGAACAATGTCTCGATAAAATTGTTTGTATGAGATATGATAAGAAGGGCTGTAATTCAAATACTGATGAGTCACTGTCCCGACAAAATACATCAACTCGATTGTTGATTGTGGACATGTTGTGGCTCGTATCAACATTCTGCGTCTATATGCAATAATTCCATAATTCCTATACCAGTAGAATATTTCAATAGATCATTCCTGCATTTTGAGATGATCAGATATATTACAGATGAAGAACAACGAGTCATTTTCAGATCCTCACTTGATGCAAAGGAATCGGATTTATGAAGAGTTGATATTGTCATCGAGCTCTCATAAAAATAATTGTTCATTTGAATCTCACTAATACATGGCGGCCTATAACAACACGATACTCGCGGTATAGCGAGCTGGATGTTCGTTTGTCCCGGGCGAATGTAGCATAAATAAATACATGTAGTAAAAACTCGGTTCAATCGGTTCAATCGGTTCAATATTGTGAACGACGAGAAAATCGTTAAAACGATTTAAGGTTTTTGGTCCATGTGTCTCATTTCCCTCAATGCGTTTAATACGAGTACATCAACCATCAATACAACATTTGACATCGTGCTGAATTACAATAACATTTGACATCGTGTCGAGAGTTTTATCAATGAACAAATGAATTTCGAAAAAATTGTTTTATTATTTCGTTTTGTCTCCTTATTTCCATTATTCAGAATCGTGTAAACATACAGGTCAAAAATAGAACACGAAGGCTTGAAGAATCGATAGGCGGACAATTTTCGTCGTTTGATTGCAGCTTGTTACAAAATTTGTGTTAATGATTTTCTATTGCCCCAAGTATCAACGAGTTTCCACTGTATTAACACGAATGTAAGGTTTTTGGAAACTTTGATGCGTAAAATATGAAAGTTTGATGCGTAAAATATGAAAGTTTGACTTGAAAATATGAACGTTTGACGTATAAATTTGATGCTTTATTTTGACAGTATATATGTACAGGAGCGATAAGGGGCCTCGAGTTGTCGCGTGCCATCTCAATCGCGTCAAGTCGATATGAATATGTGACGTAAATATTCGACGACCTATTTCGTTTTCTCGACCATTTTCCACGCGACAAATTGACTTATTTATTCCTGGCGTCTTCGTCTTCCATATCGGTGACTTTTCGTGACCTTATAATTGCGACTTGTCGACAGTCGTCGTGTCAATGGGTTTATTCAACAAATCGACTTTCCAATGCAAACGACTAACAAGAAACAGCAAGGACGATGCACCAAAAGTCGACTTGTAATAATGTTGTCCTACATATGGCGCCATAGATTTAGTAGTGCATGAGGTTTTAAGTAGAAATGCAGATAGTTGAAAACAGTTCCTGATGCTGCAGGGGATTCATAGAGTGGTTTTCGATAAACCCGAGCGTACCTGTTTCCCTACACCTATGTTTCTCTGTACCTATGTTTCCCTGTACCTATGTTTCCCTGTACCTATGTTTCCCTGTACCTATGTTTCCCTGTTCTTGTGTTTCCCTGTACCTATGTTTCCCTGTCCTTGTGTTTCCTCGGTTTACCTTGGTTGGAGCTGTAAAGATTGAGTTGAATTTGATTTTTAATTTAAAACATTGATAAAGAACTGATTCTAAATCTAGGGTAACTCTACCACTCATAATAATGGAACAGTCATAGCCCATTTTGTATGCTCGGCGTATATATATAGATAAAAGATATATATACACCGAGCATATGGTTGTAGTCTTATGAATTCCAAACATAATATGAGGGAACATGAGAATGACTTTGCTTATCTTATCGTAAAGAATTCGTAAAAAATTAAACCGCCCCAATAAGTTTCAATAACAATAAAATAACTGAGATTTTAGTGGAAAATTGTAATTTTTTGTATCGTTTTTTTCCCCTGATTTTAGTGAAGTATTCAATGACATCAAAAAGACACACCTATGAATAAATACTTGAATTTAGATTTATCATTTAGTCATCGAGAAATAATAATCTGTATTTTTTCACCAGCGGCAGATACAACAGCAGTAGGCCTAAGCCTAGGTCTCCTGAAGTAAAAAATGGATGAACAGATTAGTAAAAATTGATTACAGAGTTAGTTGTCGAATAAACACTATAATCCGTGTATACTGTAGATAAATGAAGAAATCCCACACTTCGAATTTAAAATTATACGATCAAATTTATTATTACGAAACCACAGCGTTTCGGCTGTTGACTAACAGCCATCATCAGGTGGAATGAATGAATTAATTCCAGAGTATTCAAGTCGAGACGCTTGAAGGCGATAACTTAAATTTAAAGGAGGTATGGACTTGAAATTGGTTCGTTTTAGAGTAAAACAAGTAGCTGGTTTCTGGTTGTCAAAAAATATGAGTTAGACAAGTGAATAATATAATCAAGAAATTTGTCACCGGACAGCCATACACATATTAGAATATGAATGTATTTATTAGAAGTGAGCACCTCACCAACTTTAGGTCAATATGCGCGAAAGAGTTGTTATAAATTAACATAGAAATTCGAAAGTACGGCTGTTCAAAAAAGTACGCACCCAATGAAGATTTAAAGATTAAAATCTGTAAAATTTGAAACAAAAGCCAAAAGCACGAATCTCCACTTGAGATCATTATAAAGAGAATGTATTCTTAATGCTGGTCAATATTTTCCGTTATAAGCGATAATGGAAACTACATTATAATTTAGAATATTCAGCATAATTTGTTAGTGATCCCCAACAGTTAATCGTTTAATGCGTGCGGCGGTCTAATGGTGGGATTAAACGACAAAATTGTCTGATACATTAACAAAAAATAGCCGATATCAATACTGGTCATTCATCATCGTTCGTTCTATCTAGCTGTCGTTTCAGCCGAGAAATAGTTTGAAATAATCAGCCAATCAACAGCGGGCTTGCGCAGATTAGATCTCAGAAATTGCAAGTGGTTTTCACGTGTTTGAAAAGAAAACATAGAAAAACATCTGGCCCAAGTCGGATATAGCATAGTATAGTGCCTTGGCGTAGAGTTAATAAGTTGTGCGGTTACCTTAAGTTGTTGACGGGTGACCACAAAACAGTGATGAAAATAAATAATGAATCTCCTGTGAATTTGAATGCTTAACCGTGTTGAAACTAATATCAGAGAACTGGAATTGACTAAAGAAAAATACAAATGCAATTTGTATTTTAAGTATGGGGTTTATTATGTGTTTGGTCACGTGGTGTGTTTGGTGTATCAGGTTAATAAATCGTTAATAGTTAATTTGTTGGTTGGTCGACACGTTGACACATGGAATGTTAATGGCTGGCGATGTGAATGTGTCGACATGACAACTTTCTTTGGGATACACATAAACCGAACAACGCAGTAAGCATACGCGATGGAACTATACTAGGCAATACCCTACTTGAGCCAAACATCTTTCCGAGGACATACCACAAATTGTGCCGAGATTGTTACGTCATATCCGTTCCAAAGACGCACCAAAAAACCGGACAAAATGCCATCCAGAAACATGCCCTATAAGTGTACCAAAAATATTCCGAAATATTCGTGTAGGAAATCATGCTCCCTCTGTCAAACATGAATTCCGCTTTCAAACTAATTTCGCCTTTCGATACTGTTACGGACGTACGTAACCCGTTCCCAACATTACTGTGTCGACGCTCTCTGTCGGAGAATTCGGTTCGGTTGGATTGTTGGCGCTATACATTGCTGCATTTTCAATATTTTGAACAGAAATGGCTCAATCTATCAACTGGTCTTAGAACGAGCGACTCGGTTAGTATTTTTTTACGAGACGGCACAGTAAGCTTTCTGCTTGATTTTTCTGATCTCTCGATTCGGTGTAAGCTGGTGTGATGATTTTTTCTGACGACGGGTCTAAAGTTTGAACACATTGCAACTCCTGGTATTGTTTTATCTTTACGGTAGAAATAGCAGCCTTAGTAGAGCCAAAGCATAAGCACCAAAATAGAATCCTTAATTGTAAATGAACTGCTGAAATAGAACCGAGTTATTCACTTGCGCTTTTTTCTACTACAGACTTGGACCAAACTTATCCCTACGCCTAACGCTGCGTGCAATTTGAAAATAATGCTTTTGAGAATGCGTACTTCGAACCCACAGATCATTGGTTCTCTTGTTAATGAATTTGATCACGTGTCCTGAAATCCATACTTAAGCCATTGCAGTTGTTTCCTGTAATCAGAGAATGCAGTCTAGCATCTAGCCGTCATTGCAAGGGGTAACCTAGCGTGTTTAGACTAACAGAATCTAAACATCGACTTACACATTGAGATAGAAAATGGAGCCAACTGAAGTCACCAGTGAATTGAAGATCGGTAAAGAGATTCCGACAAATTTCGAACCCGAGCCAATTGAAGTGACTGATATCATCGATGGTGTCATCAATGAATTGACGGAGGTCCGGGAGATTCCGACAAATTTCAAACCCGATTTATTGACGTCGTTACCCGGTAAGCAGAAGGGTGAACAGTCACGTGTAATATTTACACAGTGGGAGTCGGATAAAGGCCTTTATTTCATTGATGATAATAATGAAATGAAGAAATACGTTATAAAGTGTGATCAGATACTAGGACTCGCTGCTGACAGTAACGGCTATTTGTTTCTATTCGTGTTGAAAGGCAGCAGATACTACCTGAGAAAATATAGAGATCAGACACTACTGATTGAAGAAGATATCTCTGATTTGTGGTCTAGATGTAAAACCCTAGTAATCCGTGGTGACAATATCTACTTGCACTCAGATGGGAGAGAAATCCATGTTGTACCTTTACTGAAAAATTCTGGAAACGTCAAGTTGATTGATAGAGGCCAATTAAAGAATGATCAGCAAGGGAATAATAATCATCAGCTCCCGCTGTTTGAAGAATCCTATTATAACAAGTGCTTTGATGTCGACTCAAATGGACGGATGTTCGTTTACTGTCGAAGTAAAAATGAATTACTTTATCCAAAATTGCTGTATCTAACAGCTGACGCCAAAGAAGTTGATTCTATCTATATGAAGGATTGCGGACTAACATTTGATCCACAGTTTGGATACCCGTGTGTTATCAATGACAAACATGTATTTCTATCGGTAAACTCTGGAACTGATAACGGAGGAAGATCTGTTATTAGTATCGGATATAATGATGAGGGGTTTAAAGATCACCCGCGTATAGTATTCAACTCTGCAGACAGTGATATAGGTGAAATACATCAAGTGTGTGACAGCAACACTGTCGTTATCCGTCATTATGAAATCATTAATAAAAAACACTCACTGCGCGTTTATAGTATAAACACTGCTCCCGCTGCAGTCATCAAATGGAACACTGTACCCGCTCCAGCCGTCAGAGGGAGTACTGAAACCGCCTCAACTGAAAAAGAGAACAGATACAATATGAATCATAAACACCGAGGCCTCGCTATTATTATATCAAATGAAGAATTTAAACACGCGACTGAAGGTAGCGGCACCGAATTTGGTGATGTGAAGTCTTTGTTAAATGTGTTTAGTGGTTTAGGCTTCGATGTTAAAGTCTATATGAATCAATGGGCGAAGGAAATGAAATCTATAATGGATGAAGGCAAGTATTATATTTTCATGAGTCTTAAATTAGTTTTGTAAACTTAAATGGTTCATTGGAAACGTTATGATAAGACATAGAAATACGATTCTTCTACTAATTTCGACTTTTCTTCAGCACTGATATTTTAAGGAGGATGTTTACTAAACTAAAACTAATAATATGGTTTACACTTGCTAGCCATTAACCTTTTATTGTTTCTCAAAAGAATAATCAATTAGAATTAGTTCCCTTTAATCTAGTCTCGTTTTACAATGATAACCTTACAGAATTGAATCAGAATCAGAATCAGAATTGAAATCGTTGGTACTCACAGTTAATCAATTTACGCAGCAATTTATGCAACTACCATATTGTTATCCTCAGATATTTTCTAGTAAAGACAAAATTGTGAAAAGAATTCAGCCATATCATCTGTATTTTTATCTTAACCCTAACCCTAAGGGACACTAGGGTCCCTTGAAGGGACACTAAATTTTGAAGACTATATTGGATGGAAACTAAATGCACAAAGACTAAAAGTCGTATGACTAACGAATTTATTTTGGACACGGTATTTTGGGTGGAGGGATTCTGGGTGTATGATCTAAAGTGGATTTATTTTGGGCGGAGGAATTATGGGGGTATCCCCATTATAAATCAGTTAATATCCCTCACAAACTCGTGATTCTATTTCTCAAATTTTGTGATAAGAAATTGAAATTGAAAAATTCAAATTCTTCAATTTTCAGCTGCCAAACATGATATACACAGGGAATCAGATGCATTTGTTTGTGCTATACTTAGTCACGGAGCCGACGGTGCATTTCTTGGAACTGATGGAGAAACTGTTCGCATTGATGACCTACTCGCACCGTTCAAGGGTGATGTGTGTGAAGCTTTAGCCGGAAAACCAAAACTATTCTTTACTAAGGTAAGAACATTATTGAACAAGTTACAATATTATCCCGAAATGATTTCATTGTGTTCACTTTTCGTCCGTTGTACATTCAAGTCATAATCCAGTTATTTAGGACGTTTTGAAGACACTGTCTTCCACTGGGCTTTACTATGGCAGGCTGGCGGCTAGGGCCAAATTCGGTTTTCGTAGCTAGTCAACAAGTGGTTGGAACTAATAACCGAACACACTATAGTTCGGTCGTAACTTATTTCACAGTGTCGGCCATCTTGAAAATGGGTCGGAACTACAACGACCGCGCTCAATCTCATGGTCGACCATTTCCGGACCATAGTTCCGACTAACGGACATTCGGTTTCGTTTAGTTCGACTATAGTCGACTAACTCAGATAACCGAAGTTCACCTATTCTGCTTCTTGTCTCGTTTTGCTATTCAATAATAGAATTCCTCATTCTCATTGACAGGTTCCTTATTGCGGACGTACAGGTGAATTATACGATTCTGCAGTCGATGTTGATGTTGATGGTAGATCACAAATCCCGACTGAAGCTGATTTCCTGATCGCCAGCGCAACTGTTCCAGGTTAGAATTCAACCAATCTACGTCCATGTTAAGATTAACAATAAACACCTTTGGGATTTAGTGTCTAGAGTGAGAGAAATGATAAACAGGACCCAATTCCACGAGTTCCAGTGAGTTAACTCTGAGTTAAAATTAGTTCATTATCAATGTTTTAACTCTGAGTCAAATCTGAAGTCACAACTGTGGAACTGTGGAACTGTGGTTCAGGGCCCAGTTGCGCTCATAGTGTTGTGACTTAAGTCCAAAAGTGGTCTTAAATCTTAAGTCTGGTCTTAATTTATTAGATTGGCTATTGAACTAAGTTGGTCTTATACTTGTTATAAGATTAAGCCATTACTGTGGAACTGTGGTCCTGGGCCCAGTTGCACATAGTGTTGTGACTTAAGTCCAAAAGTGGTGTTATATCTTAAGATTGGTCTTAAGTTGTTAGATTGGCCAAGTTGGTTTTATACTGTTGGCTATAGAACTAAGTTGGTCTATATACTTGTTATAAGTCTAGGAAATGACTGTGGAACCGCCCACAGGGTATTACTTATTTGAGCCTAGGCTTATTCTGTTAGTAACTACCATAGATTGAAAATACTTTGATACCTTTATTTTCTATGCCTAAAGTGGGGGTTTATTTCTATCGTCAGTCGCAACATTGTCTACGGACGGAGAATACAAGTGTGAACTGATTAGCCAGCTGGGACTAAAGTCCAAAGTGGGCTAAAAATGATAACAGTAAAATGAGAACATTGGAAAAAGAATACAACAAAACGCAAAATGATTTTTATCGCAAAATGGTCTTGCAACGCAAATCATGCACAGTAACTTGCGTGACGTTAGTGAATAAGGTCTCATGTGTACGTCTCACGATTTCATGACCGCTTATCAGTGCTGTGAAGGCATATTCCATGGGATGAATGAGCCCATTCAACACCCACCCGCCTACACCACAACCTCAGTTCACCATTCTGCACAAGTGATTCCATTATTTTTTTTTCTTTCTTCAGGTTACGTTTCATGGAGGAATACACAGACAGGATCATGGTTTATACAAGCTCTGTGTGAAGTTTTGAAGGAACACTATACCAAGTTAGACCTTGTAAAAATCTTGACACGAGTCAACCGTAAAGTCGCGTATGAATATGGAACGAATAACCCAAAAAATAAGGAAATGCATGAAAAAAAACAAATGCCACTGATTTACTCCACGTTGACGAAAGAATTGTATTTTACACAATGAATATGTGTGTATATATACATATACTGGGGAGAATGGAATTAAACAGAATTAGAAATCAAACAGATTGTTTTTACTTGTTGATATTATTCTCACACATCCACTCATCAACTTGTTCCTGCGAGTCGTCGCCTTGAAGAAGAGTGTCGTCACCATTCTATAATTCAAATCCAGAGAGAGAATATATATATATATATATATATATATATATATATATATATATATATATATATATATATATATATATATATATATATATATATATATATATATATATATATATATATATATATATATATATATATATATATATATATATATATATATATATATATATATATATATATATATATATATATATATATATATATAGAATTGAGGGCCTATATAGATATGGGGAAAAACCGGGATTGCCCAAGCGCCGCACCAAACACTTTCATCAAGAATCTTAGTGTCTGATGTACCACTGTTGGTTACACTATGATCGTAGAGCAACGTAGAGCACTCTGGAGACAGCCACACTGCCAGGACTGGGTGGACAAACAATCCGAAAGGATCCAAGCCATATAACCCCAAAACAGACATCCTAAAATCCATAAACAAAGCTAAAAGGGGTTAGACATCAGATCTTAACAGCAAACGCAAGGAGTCAATATTTGGGAACATAGGTGCAAGCCCTATGTGACTGAATTTCCCCGATCACTTAAGCAACAAAGATAACTTGAAAAACATCATATTTGTATCTTAAATCTAATCGTATTGAAATCAGATGTATCGTGAAAATGGAACAAAATGAGGAACCATCGTTTATCTACATTGTACTGAAGCATTGCCAAAAGTCTTCTTTTAATCATATGAATCAGAGAAAAGAGACCCCTAGATCAAATTCACAATATATTTCCGTGCCTACGATTTGAAATTATTTTCAATCGTCAAAAATCATGGTTCGTAGGTATGGGAACACGTGAAACATTTGTTAATTTTCAAAAATGGCTGATCATTTTTTATTTCAACATAGGCCCCATCAGAAAATTGAGGATTTTTTACCGATCCTTTATACAGTGTAAAATGGATGAAAAAAACTACGATTTATCTCATGGACTGCAGTTTCACTGGTCCTATTAAGACCAATTTAAGGTATGTGTTGAAAAAATTTAGCGAAATATCCCAAAAAAATCGAAGAAAATAAAAAGAATTTAGTTTATTCATTAAAATCGGTTGTTTATTTGCTGAGATTTCGCAGTTTAAACACAGACAAAAATAGGAGTCCGGTCGGCAAAAGTCAAGCAATTTTGAATGACGTGTCTGGGTGGTTGGATATACTTTCACCAAGAACCTTAGTGTCTGATGTATCACAGACACTAAGACACGAACGACATTTTCTGGATACTTTTCAATCATTGTGACTTTAAACCACTAGAAATCCAGTTTCATCAAACCGATTGTGAAAAATAAACTCTCTTTACAACCTCACACAACCAGTTTTCTTATTATCACATTCATTCGGAGGTTCCTTCATCATAGTCCGTGCTTGATGCGATATAAATACAGAAATAGCAAAAATTACACCATTTTTTCACTTTGAAACTAGGCATTGTAACACTGTAGTTCGTTAGCAACAAGACAACTTGAGCGATGCGTGTCTCATCGCCTAACAGCGCATCAATTTTGTATCTTTAATTTAGTCGTACTAAAATCAGATTTATCGTCAAAATGATATAATGAACGTAGGACGTCATAAGGTTAGTGTAGATAGTTTATTTATCAAAATCGGTTGTTTATTCGCCGAGATATCGCAGTTTGAACACAGGCAAAATGCCGACCAAATTCGGCAACTGTACAGCGAATTTGAGTGTCTGGGTAGTTGGTTATACTAATGTCTATTTCAACCTGACTTGAGAGCATTCCAGGTGGCCTAGCTCACTCATTTTTGGTAAAGTCTATTTATTAATTGATGAGACCTGTTTTTCTGGGATATTTTGCTTACTTTTTGGGGTACATACCTCATTTATGTCTT